>NW_015505765.1:10258-23101 GCF_001515645.1 Sinocyclocheilus grahami | reverse complement strand
TAAATGCACAGTTTGGGCAGTTGCTTCCACTCACACTGAAATGGCCACATTCTTGGGTGGAAAGAAATTGGTATGTTTAGTGATATCTATTCATACCTCCATTCTAACCCTCGGTTTCATTCTCCTTTGGCTACAGGGGCATCGGAAAATGCTTGACCACCAGGGTAAGCTGGCTGTCAGAATCGAAACTGCTTGGTGCAGCAAGTCAGTGACTCAGAAAACTTAACTAAGTTTCTCTCCTTCTCCGCTCCATCCCCCCTCCTTCCACCCCCCCTCCATTCTCTATCTCTCTCCTCCTCTCTCGCTCTCACACTGCCTCCTTTTCGTCTCCCTTGAAATTTCTTTGAGAAGATTATCCGCAGGTAAGCTTGTTACCGTGGCGATCCTGCGTCAGCAGCTCTTGCTTGCGCACTGACCACTCTGAAAGTGTGTATCTGCGTGTGAGTGTGTGTGTGTGTGTGTGTGTGTGGTAGGAAGAGCAGGTCAGTAAGGATTGGGGGACAGTGTGTGTGTGTATGTGATGAGGGGGGAAGCAGCTAGCCAGCCTCCACTAACATAGTGTGACGACATCATAAGACAGGGTAAATGACTGTCCGGGTGTTTGAGACAGGGGTTCAGGAGAAGGAGTGAAGAAATAGATGGATGGAGGAATGAAGCGGTGGAGGGATAGAGGGATGAACGGGTGATACAAAGCTGTCCCCCAGAGCTCACAGTCTGTGGCCTGCTTCGTTGCAACCTTCAGTGAATGCCCCCACAGCACGCCTCCCTTACCACACACACACACACACACACACACACATAGAAACACTGGGGATGAGCTCTGATTCACACACACACACACACACACACACACACACACACACACACACACACACACACACACACACACACACACACCTCTCAACAATAAATTATTGGAAGAGAATAAATAAAAGAGGATATTTACCACCACTGGACTTTTACTCAGCTCACAGAGACAGATCTTTTTATTTCTTTAATTTACTTTATTTGGTGGTGTGGTGGAGGAAGAGACTAAGGCAGTGCAAAGATTTTGGAAAGGTTGTGTATGTGCTGTATGTTTATGTAATGCTCATTATTTTAAAATTGTTAAGCACCTTCTGAACATGAAACAATTTATATATGCTAGTATTTAATACAATTTTATTGTTCATTTATAAGTATTTCTATAAAAGCACATGCACATGCTAAACATATAAAAATACTTTAGTCAAGTTTAGGTACTTTTTTACAACTTTTTTAATTACACTTTTTTTGGATTACTTGTACAATATTGACAGGATAGAAGTAAATAAACACACACACACACACACACACACCAACATCTTGTTCGATGGATAAAAGAATATGGAAAACAAAAGTACACACACACAGAACATGGAAAACAAAAGCATAAAACTTTTTATAAATGGTTAGAAATGGTTAGAAAAATGTATTTATTTATTTATAACTAACTAACTAATTAACTAACTAACTAACTAACTAACTAACTAAATAAATAAATAAATAAATGCTAATATTTCACAAAATGTATATTTCCATTTAGATTAAATAGGTTTGAGTATATAAGAGTTTATTGTTTTAGGAATTACCTAACATTGATTAATGTGTTATATTTAATTATATGCTACAAATAAAACCCTGCAGCAACTACCATATGCTATATTTTAATATGGTGTTTGCTTGTTTGTATGTCTATTTGTTTGTTTGTGTGTGTGTATACATATATATATATATATATATATATATATATATGCTTGTGAATAAATATAAAATATTATATAGAAAATACTGTTCAAAAGTTTGAGGTCAGTACATTTTTTAAAAGAAATTCATACCTTTATTTAGCAAAGATGCATTAAACTCATAAAAAAAGTGACAAAAAAGTTACAAAAAAAATCTGTTTAAAATAAATGCTGTTCTTTTGACCTTTGGGCACATTTACATGACAATGATGTACTAAAAAGGAAGCATTTTTCCTTTGCATTTTTGAAATATTTGCATACAGATGACAAAGTTAATGTGCCCTCTTAATTTTCATTAAAAACATCCTTTAAAATTATAAATTAAAAATTATGCAGAACAATTTTCAACATTTATAGTATTAAGAAATGTTTCTTGGACAGCATATTAGAATGATTTCCGAAGGCTCATGTATTGAAGACGAGTAATTGCTGCTGAAAATTCAGCTTTGCCATCGCAGGAAATAATTACATTTTATGTAAATATTTTATGTAAATATGTATATTCAAATAGTCCTTTAAACTCTTTAAATTCTTTAAAATAATATTTCACAATATTGCTGTTTTTACTGTAGTTTTGCAGCCTTGATGAGCATAAGAGGCATCTTAAAAAAACATCTTACTGACCCCAGATTTTTAAATGGTAGTGTGCACACACGTACACACACACACACACACACACACACACACACAATTACAGTCTGTATATATATATATATATATACACATAGGCCTATATACAGTAAATACATATAGTCCTATATACAGTAAATATATATATATATATATATAGTCTGTAATTCTGGTTTATTTTAGCAATAGCCATATCAATAGAAGTCTGTGGTATTTCCCATAGATATAGATATCATGGTAAATGTGTGTGTGAGATCCTCAGCCTTGTTTTTTTTTTTCATGAGTACAACCACGGCCTGAAAAAAGACTGTGACGCATTTATGCTGACCGCTACAAATAGATTAACGAGCTAAAGATCTGGGGAATGTTAATTAATTTGATTATACGCAGTGGGCCACAGGCCTGTGGTGAAGGGAAAGCGTGGAGGGCTAAAAGAGTGGAGGGATGGAGGGATATTCTAATCTGGGATGGATAGGAAGATGTAATGGAGTTTTGGCAGACTGACCACACCACACCTAATTTATAGCATGCACTGCCACATAGTCAATGCTGTTTTAATTCACCCCCCATACTGAAGCGTCCACCCACCCCATCATTATCCCCTCTCATTAATGGAAATCTAATCATCCACCCCCTATGAACACACACACGCGCGCAAACACCAATCATTTCATTCAACAAAGCCCATTCCTTATAATTTGTTTGCATTTTTATGTGTGTACAGTATGTGTGTGTGTGTGTGTCTTCATCCTAGTCTTAATAACATTATTTAAGGGTTGTGGTTATGTGGTTCTGAACCTGCAGTGTTTAATAAATCCAATTCACACTTTCCTAGCACCCCGTATTTATCTTAGTCTTTCCCCTCCTCTTTTGTTTCAACAAATAGAAGGAGATTAAACATGTTACATTGTTCCTTCTAAATTTTTTTTTTTTCACTTTCTCATGAAGAATTCAATAGGATCCGCATTTTAAAAGACGCTAAAACTTTGGAATGCCTCTGTGCCGCAACAGTAAAGAACACTGCTGACAGCCAGCGAAACATTATTTATCTCCTGTCACATCTTAAATGCAGATAAAAGTCAGTTTGGCTGAGAATAATAGCCTGTGTTCATTGTTCCCTCCTTTAGTTTTTCATTTCATCGTTTGTATTAAAAGCAGACAAAGAGCTCTGTCGCTTCTCTCCAGTCACTTGAAAGGTTGGATTATCATTGTGGCTTTGACAGGAGAAGCGTTCTAATGAAAAGACACTCGGTGAGGGACTCTAAGTGTGTGAGGAAAAGACGTGCTGCATTCGTAGCCCTTCAAATACTGTCTGTCCATTTCATCATGCCTCCCTCTAGTGAGATTCACGAGTCTGAGAGGATTGCCGCTCAAAAAAAAGACTCAGTATTAAAACTTCACACTTAAATAACCCACTGAAAAATTGGAGCATCTCCCACTCAAAGCTAACATTAAGAAATATGAAAATTCAGTCATTATTTACATTTGTGATATTTTATGTATGTCAAACACAAAAGCAGATGTTAGACATCAACTTCGCGCTGTCGATCGCCGGCTCGGCTTTCACCGTGGACGAAGCGGAGTCCAGCCCGGGGTCGGCACATGTGGTTGGCGCAAGACTGCCGGACGCTCCTTCCTCGAATCTGCTGGCCGCGCCGTTCTCAAGCACGCCCACCTCTGCTCACTCAAGCCGGCCTCCGCTCACTCTAGGCCGTGGCTCACTCTAGGCCTCCGCTCACTCAAGGCCGTGGTGTGTGACGCTGTTTCGTTGTGAAAGCGAAACTACTTTGTTTGGCCTTCCAAAAGAGGACACAACTAGAAATCAGTGGTTAAGTTGTATTTACAACACTGTTCCAGAACAGTTTAACCCAAATATTCAGATGTGTCCAGCGCATTTTATGGAGGACTGTTTCCTGATCCTGGTAGAGTAGACTACAATGCCGGCTGTTTTGACTCAAAGACTGTAAGTACGTTTTTTATATTTAAAGAATTTGCCACTGACGATTCAAACGCGAGTTTTTTGGGCAGTGTAGAGTAGCACTTGTTGTTTGTCATTTCTCCGATCACAATTGCAGACATGGTTTTATGGTTACGCGGCGCGATGCAACGCAACACGTAAAAAGACAGTATAAGTCATTATAATCCGTAATTATTTTCCCACTGGATGCAACAAATGCCTCGTTTAAAATGGGTTTTAATGTTTTGGTCTCTTCGCTCCAGCCGGACAAGGCATCACGGTATGGTAAGGGGCATAACATTTCCATCACACGCTTGAGGTATTCGGCCAATCACAACTCGCTGGATAGCTGGCCAATCAGAGCACACCTCGCTTTTCAGACCGATGAGCTTTGTAAAAATCGACGCGTTTCAGAAAGGTGGGGCATAGAGGAGAAACAGTAATGTACAGTATGTGGAAAATAATGTGTTTTTTTAACCTTAAACCGCATAAACACATTTCATTACACCAAATATACAAAATAATGTTCATTTTAGCAGCATCATATGACCCCTTTAACTTCAGAAGATGTGGACTATAGAGCACAAGTCATGTTGAGCACATTTATGGAGATTTATTTTGTCCTTTTTTGACGTTTAAGAGCCCCTGGTTATTGTATAGAAAAGAACAGCTCAGACATTCTACTAAATTTCTCCTTTTGTGTTTGATGGTAGAAATAAAGTCATATAGGTTTGGAACAACATGAAGGTGAGTTAAAGGTGACATATCATGAAAATCTGACTTTTCCAGGTTTTAAGTGCTATAATCAGGTCCCCGGTGCATCTACCAACGTGGAAACGCCAGTTTTCCTTCACAGACATAACCGACTGTTTTTGTAACTCGTGTGTTTTTAACGTAAACTTGTGTGTGAATGAGAACTTAGTTTAGTACTCACATGCTGTGTGGTGGCCGCTTTCTGTCTGTGTGCTTCGGATGTGTGCTCTCAGAAAACCGTATATCAGAAGTTTAAACTCATATGGTTTAAACCGTATGATTTCAGTGTGATAATCATTCTAATCAGAACCATAACAAATGTTTTTAGGAGGTCCGAGCTGTAATGGCTCAACTCTATTCTGGAAAATGGGGCGGGGAGAAGTAGCTAATTTGCATTTAAAGAAACAGGGCCGAAAAACAGCGTGTTTCTGCTTCCACTCAAAATAGGCATTTTCAAAATGATATACTAAATGATCTGTGGAGTATTTTGAGCTGAAACTTCAAAGACACATTCTGGGGACACCAGAGACTTATATTGCATATTGTAAAAAGGGGCATAATATGTCTCCTTTAATATGACTGAATTTTTCATTTTTATGTAAACAAATGCTTTAAAACTTGCTGTTTAAACGTGTTTTCCCATTACATTAATTCAACAAAATAATTGAACTTATAACTTAATTTAAGCTATATACAAGATTAATCTAAATTTTAAGTATATTTAATATAATTTAAGTTGAAATGAATTGTACAGGCACTTGATTACACTTAAAAAATTTAAGGCAGCAACTGTTTTTAATTTGAAGGTAGATTTTTTTTTTTTTTTACAATGAAGATGCAATGTGCCCAAATGTTATAAACTGTGTTCATTTATAAGCAATAGTCTTTTGTCATTTCATTTTATTGTATATTATATAAAATATTCTTATTTAAAAATATATATTTTATAATATTAAGGCAGTTTATCAGATATCATGTTTTTGTTTAGTTCTCCTGAATGAAATGAATTTTATAAATGATAATATTCCGTTTCTCAAGTTTGTACACTACTAGGCGAGCACATGTCTTTGCCATGCTTTCTCGCCCTGTGTGAGTGCTGCGCCATCTCTGCACAACTAATAGTAATCGCTCTGTAAGCACTTTATCAAAAACGCTTGTTCTTTTGGTCTTTTTTCTGCTTTCTTGTTGTTTTGTTGTTCTGATTTCACCCCCTCTCCTCTCCCTTTAAAGAAAAAGAACAGTCCTGACACTCATTAAAAAAGAAAAAAAGGCAAAACATCAAGCAGGGAAAAGCGAGCCCGTCTCTGCTCAACCTGCGGTCACAAAGCCGTCATCCAGAAGGAGACAAGCTTGTTAGCCACCACCCCCCACCATCTATCTTTCTCGCGCTTTCTTTATACTTTTTTATTCCTCGCATATCATCCCACATGAACATAATCAATTATGGATCAAATATAAGACAGGCTTTAATTTAGTTTACCGTTACATCTTTCTTTAATTCTTACCCTCTTTACTGGGCTAAAAAAAGCAAAAAGGTCTAAAGGAAAAATACTGAGAGAGGGTGCAGTGAGTAAAATTACATTTATGAGTACAAAAATGGTTTCGAGTTAAATCTGAGAAAAGAACATTGGATTTAAGGTCATGATTTCTAAAAGTAGATCTAATAGCGCGAACACACACACACACACACACACACACACACACACACAAGTGACATACAGTATCCATAGTTTTATCATATAAAATATGGATGTTGGGGCTATCATCTATGAATAGTTGTGTTTTTAGTTCTGCAAGCACGACTAGGGTTTATAAATCCAAAATCACAGAGACGGTGTGAGTGTGTGTATGGTACAATACTCATCTCCCTTTCAGTTCTCCAGCTGTTTTGGTATAGCCGGAGATAACACCATAACGTCACCCCATCTCATCCTCCTGCTGTCCCTCCTCCCTCTTTTCGTTCATCCTCCTATCCCCTCCATCAGTCTCTCATTCATAATTTATCAAGTAGGCTTTTTTTCTGCAGACACAATCAGAGTGTGTGGCAGTGCAAACACTCTCTCCTGTTACCCGTTAGCCTCTTCCTACACCAGCAGGAAACAACTATCAATACAGACAGGAAGTGAGAGCAAGCACTGACCCTTAAATGACACCTTAGTGTTTCTCTCTCTCTCTATTTCTCTCCTCTCTTTCTTTTCGTTCCTCAAAAACACACACTTACACAACGAGGTGAATCTGTCACTGAGGATTTTGTTTATTTTGAAAGCTGAAGGCTCTCTCTGTATCTGTCTTTACACCCTTCAGAAACACACACACACACACACACACACACACACAACCACAGGTAAGGTTGTCCTAGGGTGTCACATATCCCTGAGCTGGATGGTTCTTCAGAACTGCTGTGTTTCCATTGGCCCTCTGTGCAGCAGCCTTGATGGCTAAATAGGAGGACAGGTAGGCGTTCAGTAAAGGTACAGTTACAGAACATTCATATCCTATAAAGTGAGATGGTCACCAGGAAAATGGCACACATGGTTTCATTCTTTTAGACTGGCGTGTAATGTAATGTAATGTTCTGTGTGAGTTTCTGATTATTTTTATCATTCAAAAAAAAAAAAAAAGATTGATAACACAGCAATCTAAATGCTTTCACAGGTTATATAGCACTTGAATTGTAAATTGTGACATTTATCATTATTATGACATTATAAAAGATGCATACTCATATAAAAATGAATGTGAAAAATCATAATGCTGAAAACTGTGGTATATTAACCCTGCCTTAAAGTTCAAATAGCCAATTATTTTTATAATAGAGACATCACCTCTTTGTTTACTCTGGAATGACTCTGGTATTAGCTGGACCTGTCTGAAAAACATGTGATTTGAGGTGAAGTATGATTTTTTAAAAAGAAGTGCACTTAATTGTACTTCAAATCTTAAAAGTATATTAAAAACTGGACTTGCAGATAATATAATATTAATTAAATTAAAGCCAATAAAAGTACACTGTCATTACTAATTTTCATATTTTCAGAAGTACACTTTGTAATAATCAAATTAAAAGTTTTACTTTAAAGTGCATTTCAAATTTTATTTTACTAATCTTTTGACATGCTTTAAAGAAGTACACTTATTTGTTGTGTTAACTAACATACTACAGCACATGCAAAGTACTTGATTATAATTTTAACTGCTATTCAATATTACAAGTGAATATATTTTGAAATTGCAACTTCATCATTAAATGTGTAATTAGTAACTAGTTTATCTGTACATTTAAATGCATGACATGCAAGTTTAAATAAAAATAACATTAATGTGTGTGTGTGTGTATGTTAGCTAGAATTTTGCTTTAATTAAGTTTAGTAGCATGACACACTAAGATTTTGTAGTGTGTAAGTTTTTACATTTTCTTATTCTCACCAAGGCTGCATTTATTTGATCAAAAATACAGAAATACACATATTGTGAAATATGATTACAACTTAAAATAACATCACAACATGAAATAAATTACACACACACACACACACACACACACACACACACACACACACACACACACACACACACACACACACATATATATATATATATATATATATATATATATATATTTAAAAATGCTGGGTTAAATATAATTTGCCATTGTAGGCTGAAATAGGCCTAACTGAAATCGTTTGGCGAAGTGATATGGACATGTAATGCGGTCAAGATCTGCTTGGAATTACTTTAAGCGTGTGTTTCCCTGAAAATATTTGCACACCGTAGAATGTTTGTCAACCAGTCAGATTCAAGCATTCAACAGCCCTGTAGTATAAACTATAGTATTATGTTATATATATGTACCACACATTCTCAACATTCATACTCTCTTGATGTATATTTATGGCAACTCCTCTGTGTCACCGCTCATCCCTGAGGACACAAGGGCTAATTGATGAGCCCCCCTCTCTCCTTCCCCTCTGGTACTGTCAGTACTGACTGAGAGCAGGGTAAATAAATATTAGTCCCTCGCTCTCTCCCTTTAACCACCGGAAAGCAGTAATCACCACAGACCATATATACACACACACACACACACACACACACACACACATAGACACATGCATTAGTCCTTGGTGCTGTTCTTAATGACCCCCGCAGGGATGATGCTCTGTTAGCCTAGCAGCTTCTGCGGGGAACAGGGGCCTGTTGCACCCACTGTGTGTAAGTTTGTTGCAGCTGTACCATAAGTGGTTACTATAACTTCAAAAACTTAATACATTTAGTTTGATAATTGATGGTGTACATATGCATTTGTCTCTACTTTTCTTGTCTTTATCTAAAAAAAAACAACTGTAATTTTTGTGTATAATTATTAACATTACTTTTAGATTATTACATTAGATGTGTCATAAAAAATATTGTTTATACAGTGGGGGCTCGCTCGGGTAAGTGCTGCAATTTGGCCACATACACTGGAAGAGTATCAGAATGGGTTCTTTTAATAACGGAGGGAATCAATCTGTTTTAGTGTAATGATTAATTTTAGGGCAAAACTAGTTCACTGGCTAAATAAGAGTTACAAAGAGAGGGTTTTCTTATTGGCAGTGTCTCAATTCACTCTCTTTCTCTCTGTACTGTGAGTAGCATCCTTTCTGTCTTTTCTGTCTCTCTCACCTCGACTTGCTGCGGCATTCCCAAAGGAGGATTTTCTGGGAGCGAGTTGCATGTCTTTCACCCATAAACAGACGGCTACAAAGATGCTGTCTCAGCATGGGCTGCCCCACAGCAAAAATCAAAATATCAATAACCTCTTATAGCATTAAGGAAAATGCCTAAATCTTACGTGCTCTTTTTCTCCTCTGTCTTTTTGCCAATATCACTCAACCACTTACACTTGGCACGAGCCCCGCTGGAGATTTTACGTACACATTAGACAGTCTCTCCTCTCTCTCTCTTCCAGTGTGGCTGGATAGGCTCTGATATTGTAGCTTTAGTCTTACAGAGAGAATGAAAACATACCTCTGTGTCTGAAATGTTTTCGCCACAGAAAATATTGTTTGAAAATCCTTCGGAATTTGAACTCAAAGGCCTGGGTTTGATTGTAACAGTGGCAGTTTCAACTTAGTCCAACTGTACAGGTTCAGTTGTTCACATGTACACAGAAATCATTCATTTAAAAAAAGAAAACAATATTACACTCTGAATATACATGAGTGAAACTGAAAAAAATAATAATTGTAAACATTTCAGAACATAATTTTTGTGCATTGAGTAAAAATGGATTTTGATCTGTCATACGATTTTGATGTTATATCCCCCATCTGCATTTACCTGGGTAAGGGGAATGTAAAGCAAACAATACTTCTCATATTTGCTTCTTGCTGTTTCAGCTGATATTTCCTCCACACTGGCGCCTGTCATTTCAGAGAATAGTGCAATGAAGAATTTACAGAGCCTTTGAGGTGTCGCATGCTGGACAGCATTCTTGGTAACTGTTCATTTGATTTATATAGTGAAATAAAATACTTTTCATTGTACAAATTAAACCATGACACACAGTACTAATGTTATATTCAGTAATGCTTAGGATATAGTACAGTACAATAAACCACAACTGTGGGTGCATGAAAAATTGGTTTATTGAGTTTCTTAATGTTTAATTTTACTACATTGTAGTAACATCGTTATTACATTTCACATTATTACATTATTATGCCAAATTGTTTTTTTTCTGATAGATAAAATGCAGTGATAAATTGCTAACAAATAAGACAGAAACATGCATCAAGAAAGTAAATCGGGTCAGTTTTAATTTCATGTTGACTCTAAGAGAAAGGGCATATGTGATCTGAGAAGAAAAACTCAGATGAGATGAGATGTATGAGACTGACAAAGAGTAAGCGAAGGAGACCCAGGGTGAATGGTGGTAAAGCTGAATGATTGCTTGGTGAGAATTATTATTGATGATTCAGGCAATGTGAATTATTAACGAGAGAGGAAAAGCATCTCTGAATGTGTCTTTGACATTGGATACTGACAGAGATCGATACCGGGGCCAGGAGAGAAAGCAGAGGAGAGGATGGACAGAACAAAAGTGGTGGGTAAATCCTGAACCCTGACATGAGAGGCACAGAGAGTGAGATATAATGTTTTATTAACTTCCTAAGTATTGTTATGACTTCTGAGCTTTAAAAGGGTAGTCCACTGAAAATGAATATTTTGTCATCGTTTACTCATGTCGTTCCTCATGTTGTTCCAAACTTGTATGACTTTCTTTCTTGTGCAGTTTGGACAAGGATAAACTATTGGAGCTGTCAAGCTCAAGTTATCAAGAAAGACATTAGTATGACTACTTATTTTTTATGTTATATATTAAGTCACCTGAAGCCATGCAACAGCTGTGGATGTTGAACAGACAGAGATTTAAGGCAGTGATAATCAAATTTAAATTTTTTAGGTTAACTATTCTTTCAGATATGCAAGCAGAAAGAATGCAATAAATAGAGAGAGAGAGAGAGAGAGAGAGAGAGAGAGAGAGAGAGAGAGAGAGATCATTTCATAATCACAGGGCAAAATTACAAATCTTTTCTCTCATCTGTGTTCTCAAAACATACATTTTTCAAAATACAGTAAATGTCACATTGGGTCTAGTTCTCACATTTTAATTTTCAAATGTGTTTTCAAATTTTATAAATATAACAATTATAATTGAATTTACAAAAATATCAGTAAATACTTATAATTGTTATTTATAAGTCATATATATGTTACCTTTTATATTTATTATTACTGTTTATTACTGTTTTAATAATTGTTTTGTGTTGCATGACTATTTTACAGTTTAAATTAAATAAAATGTAATTACATTAATTAATGTAAAACCAAGTTTCACTGCGACAACTTGCTGCATGCATTTGGGCCTGTATTTTAAATTTTTTAATTCCTGGGCAATAATAGTGGAACTGTTCAGCAGCTTTATTGTTTTAAGATTTTAAGGTACAGAAAACGACTTTTAACAGTAAACCAAACCTGAGAAATGTTCACTGGCGTAACTGTGACAACTAACAGGTCTCCTCTATTTGGTTAATGATGGGCACTGGTATTAAAAGCACAATTCTTTAATGTATAGGTTTGTATATTTTACGAAAAACAAATAAAATAAAATTCTACCCCAGAATTCATACAAACAAATGAGAAGGTTTAGAGCAGGTTCAGTTAGACGGCGTGTGCGTGTTTTTTATATGCTGTACTGTATAAACAGATCAGCACATCTAAATCAATTTGTACAGAAGATCTACCCATATTTATTTGAGCCCATGTGCGTCTTTGCATGTGTGTCTATGGTTTTGTTGTCCAGGTGCACATCTGTCCTCAGGGTCAGAGGGTCAAAGTGAAGGGACAGATCCTCTGGGACAGTCTGCCACGGCCATTCAGCTATCCTGCCTCTTCTTTCCATCCTTTCCCTCTATTTTCCGTCCACTCCATCCCCCGCCAGAGGACTGCTGTCATCCGGCATGACACTAAGAGGGGACAGGGATCGCTTCCAATCACCCTCCATCAGCTTTTATTGCCATGATGACAGGCCGACAGGCTGATGGCAGTAAGCTGTCACCTCAGATTATCTGCACGCTGGAAACTGATGCTCTTCTAATGTCCAGAGAACATTAGAAATCCCAAATATACATGTTCTCTCAATGTCTGTGCAAGCCACTGACTAGGCAGGAGTGATGTTGTGAGGGAGGACTTTTT
>NW_015505765.1:7112-10024 GCF_001515645.1 Sinocyclocheilus grahami | reverse complement strand
ATATATATATATATATATATACATATATATATATATATATATATATATTGTATGGAAAAGAGCAGCTGAGATATTCTTCTAAACATCTGTTGTTTTCCACAGAAGACAGAAGGTCTTCAAATTATTTTTCGAAGTTGTAAATGAAACAACAGTTATTGCAGTATGTTTTACAAGAAAATACTATTTCAGTCTTTGTAATTATTTGTGCAATTTACTAGCAATCTGAGTGAAATTTGTTTCTACATCTTTTTTTCAATGTACGTATTTGGAACAAAATGAAAGTTAATAAATTTGTCAGAATTTTAATTTTTGCCTGAACTATCGCTTTAAGTATCCATTCACACAGAACTGGGTGGGGTTAAAGGCTGTCTTCATACAAGATATGATCCGCTGAAAGGCCGTATGAAAACAATAAAAGAGCCTTTCTGCGTTTGATGTGTCTTTACTGACATGCCCATAAAAATGACCCAATGACATGTTAGGGTTCGACATCCTCTAATAACATGCACTCTCACACACACCAACACAGAAACCCCATTGCACACTGTGTGTGTGTGTGTGTGTGTGTGTGTGTGTGTGTGCAGGGCAGGAGGGTTAATAGTCTGTCTTTCTTTACAGCACATTACTGGCTGGACACTCTGTTAGCAGTGATGTGGAGGTCAATCGTACATGTCCCCTCACATTACAGCCACAGGGTGACGGAGAGAGACAAACACACTCTCACACTATTAGAGTGGAACAGCCTGCCCCGTGTCTCCTTCTGATGGGGGAATCACTCACAAGCAATCAGGGGAAACCCTCACCAGCAGTTCAGTCACAGGCCTTAGATGTGCCTGTGCTTGATTAGGAGGTACGTTGAGAGAGATTGAATTCACAAGTAACAGAAGATACTGATGGACAATATTTTTTATTTGATCCTGACATCCATATTGTATGTGCATACTACAACAGACAGATAGACTTGGACAATAACAAAAAAAAAGTATATTTATTTGTACAGTGCTTTTTCACAATATATATTCTTCCAAACCAGTTTTACAGACTAGAGTGCCTTGCATGCCGCTAACGCATGGTGTAATAATATTTTATGTAATTAAACTCATGATATTTATAAAAATAAAATAAAATAAATTACATAAACCTGAAAAATAAAACTTAAACCTGCATACAAAAGTTTATATTAAAAAAAGCTTAATCTAGCCACACAAAACCAAAACAAAGCAAAACAAAACAAAGCAAAGCAAAGCAAAGCAAAACAAAACAAAACAAAAATCAGGAGTGGTTGAAACTTATAATTGCTAAATATTTCCACAAACCACAAACAAATTTGACGATGACCCGAATGAATGAATGAATGAATGAATGTCAGGAGTGGTTGACATAAAACTGCAAAAGATTTCCACAAATGACAAACAAAATTGAAAACGACCAGAAAAATAAAATAATGAAATAAAATAATAAAAAAATTAAAATAAAATAAATAAAATACAGGAGTGGTTGACATAAACAAAACCTACAAAAAGACTACCACAAACAAAATTAAAGACCAGAAAAAAAACACTGGAGTAGATACTGAGGTAAGTGTCTGCTTTAGCCCCCTGACCAACTTTCATGTGTCAGTCCAGAACAGCTTTGAGTGTGTCCTAAATAGAGGTCTGTCTCTATCAGTCTATACACCCAAGGGACCATGAGCATCAAATAGAGAGGGAGAGTTTGACAGAGTGTGGGGGACAGTTTGACTTCATTCTGTTCACTGATGGCAATAGAAGTGACATTGTCAGGCAATGTAACAGCTCTGTTCTTACAGAGTGTCTGTGTGTAAGCGTTTGTTTACATACAGGCAGTATGTGTGTGACTTTGTATGAGAGAGACAAAGAAAAAATGTGAATTTAAAAATTAGTACTAGAAAGCGTAATCTTCTCAGTATCCTGCTACATCCCATTCTGCTGTCATTGTCCCCATACTGACCTCTGTTTGATTAGAAATCCCTCGTTAAGACCCTGATGGATTGTTCCTCGTTTAGAGGCACTTTGCATATGCACCATTTGCCCTGTTTATGATGCATAAAGGCGGGGCTTTCCTTCACTCCCTCCCTAAAGTCAGCCATCAAGCCCCGCCCTCAACCATAAAGCCAAGGTTAATCTCTATCCCCCATCCCCTGCCTCCATCCATCACCATGGAAATCCTACCGTGGCAATGGACTGCTCTATTACATTTGACATGGGGAGTGGGATGCTGGGGAAGCGTCGCTCCATTGTCTCCCAAAGCACCCATAAAGGGCATTTAAGGAGCCTGTGTGAACACATCTCTCAGTATGAGTTACCTAGCACAGACTTCAAATGCATATGGAGCTACGCAGGTGCTACACAGATGTTCATGGATTGATAGTGGTAATTGGAAGATTGACAGGTTCAAATTAAAAGATGTACTACAATAATAATTGCTCTTGTTATTCATTCATTCATGCATTCATTCATTTTTTTTGTTTGTTTGTTTAAGATTTATTTATTGAAAGTGGTAATTGGCAGATTGTTCAAGTCAAAAGATTTGTCAGAATATTCGTTGCTCTTTTTTCTTTTTTTAAGAAAAGAAGATTTATTTATTTATTTAACATTTCAGTTCAGGTCTGTGAATTTTCAAATATAAAAAATAGCATCTAGAATCTTTACATGACATTTTGCAAACATGAAAAAGTGAAGTGAAGTGACATGTGGCCAAGTATGGTGACCCATACTCGGAATTAGTGCTCTGCATTTACCCATCCAAAGTGCACACACACAGCAGTGAACACACACCCAGAGCAGTGGGCAGCCATTTATGCTGCGGCGCCCAGGGAGCAGTTGGGGGTTCGGTGCCTTGCTCAAGGGCACCTCAGTCATGGTATTGAAGGTGGGAGAGAGCGCTGTACATTC
>NW_015505765.1:0-1512 GCF_001515645.1 Sinocyclocheilus grahami | reverse complement strand
CTGCTGCCTACTTATACTCATGCTGTGATCAGCAGCAGCTGGATGCAATAATCGCATGCCAATGTGCATTGGCTCGTTTAGTTTACACTCGAAGTAGATTGGTCCCTCTAAGCGAGATCCCAATTCGTCGGTCCTCCGACGTGACGTCGAGAGTGACCGACTGAAAGGGAACCATGATGATGATATGGTGAACAAATTTGGAAAAAAAAAACATTGAAAGAAAGCATTATTATGAACCTTCAATTATAGAAAATAATATCAAGGATTTTTACATGACATTTGCAAATATGATACAAAAATCAAACAAATAATGTACAAATAATCACTGAATTCATTTCGAAAATAATCATGATTAAATCTCTTTTTTTATCTCTACAGAAGACTTGAATTGCAAGGTAAAAAATCTAAAGGGCAAAATAAGGTTACATTTAATTATTAAGGTTTTCAATGTTAAAAAGTTGTCGTTAAAAATTCTTTAACCAATTCTCAATGCAACACGTTAAAAGAAAATCAGGAAAAAAGAAGTTCCATTACAATAACATTTTAGTGTGAATAATTTTTTTTAAATCACTATGCAGTTTTTTAACATTAATTTACTGGTTTACCTGTAATTGTTCTACGGCAGAAGTGAGCATGTCTGTTCAAGGAAAATCTGCTATAATCTACAAAAAGAAAACAGAAAACTTCGAAAACAGAAAAATTATAACTAATTGATACTGATCAATAATAAGGCAGAGAGGCATCTGTTATATGTTTGCTCTAATTTCTTTAGCAAGATACAGAAACTTTTTCTCTTCTGCCATGTCACCTAGCCTCTTCATCTCTTTCTCTTTTTTCATTCTCTCCCTCTCTCTACCTCTGTATCGACTAGCCATCAAATCTCCCATCCTCACAACAGGCCATTTCTCCTTGTCTCAGCAGTCTACACCTCCCCCTCCATTACAGCTCATAATCTCATCTGAAAAGGCAAATGACCCTATGAGGGAGAGAGAGAGTGAGATGGTTGCAAACAGGATGCATGTATGAAAAAAGAGCACATAGCTTGGACTTACAAAAGGTGAGTAAAGGGGAGCAGATCCTGAATATGCCTGGCTGTGGAGAGGCGAGCAGATGAGAAAAGAGAGTGAAGAATTAGGATGGGGCAGGGAAATTGACCATGATATTATGTAGTAAATGCATTATTTTTGGAAACCACACATAACGCTGTTTTATGCACTGAGGAATGAGCAAATATGTGACCTAAAATAACCCTTTTTCATGACTATTTGACCTCTTATTGACTATGACTGCCACTTGGTCACTCTTATGCTAATCTGATGTGGCCTTCAATTGGTTTATTATAATAGTGGGGTATCTAATAATGACAGTCTGACTACAACAAACTCCACTTTTCCGGTTTATACACACCAATTCTAGTTTTAGCACACACACACATAAAAGAGACTTGGGTCCACAATAATGTATTTTGATTTTTTTATGATGCCAGCTAATTATTGGGTATAAATAAGTGTT
>NW_015505764.1:1075361-1075590 GCF_001515645.1 Sinocyclocheilus grahami | reverse complement strand
CATATACCTTCAGTGATTTAATTCTGGAAGCACAGAAAAGAAAGATAATGGATTTTACTTATTGTACTTACTTATTGTAGTATAGTGACTTACTTATTTTAGAGTTAACGAAAGTTATTATGTGCATTGTAATGTTCGAAACGGATGTTATTACAAATGTCAGTAGACCGGGAAGTTTTTTAAATGAACAGTTCATTCATAAATTTGTAGAACCTTCACTGTCTTCAAA
>NW_015505764.1:1068684-1071852 GCF_001515645.1 Sinocyclocheilus grahami | reverse complement strand
CACAACCAGTATTGTATAAAGCGCTATACAAATAAAGGTGACTTGGCTTGAAATGATTTGGCCAAAAAACATTTCATTCTTAAAATAAAAAATAGTTTCTCACTTAATCAAGACCTCTTTTTCTTCTAAATAACCCATGTTGTAATGGGCAAATGTAATTATTTTAAATAGTACAAATATTTCACAATATTACTGCTGTTGCTGCATTTTGGATCAAATAAATGCAGGTTAGGAGAGCAGAAGAGAATTATTTAAAAAAAAAAAATCTTACTGTTCAAATCTTTTGACTACATATAGATACGTATATTGCTCGCTCATCAAAATGTTTCTGTGGGGTTATATATATATAATTTATAATTTTCATGACTACATAAAGGGAGATACATTTGACTGCCAAACAGGTGAGAAGATTGTTAAAGCTTAAGCTGTATTTGTGGTCACAAATATGTAAGTATTATTACACAACAAAATCTTTCATGTAACTTCCTTATAACTGATACGGCTGGTGTGTTCCCTGTTCTTCAATTTTCTGTAAATAACTGTTAGTTCTATAACCCCCCCAACTGCTCCCTGGGCGCCGCAGCATAAATGGCTGCCCACTGCTCCGGGTGTGTGCTCACGGTGTGTGAGTGTGTGTATTCACTGCTGTGTGTGTGCGCACTTAGGATGGGTTAAATGTAGAGCACTAATTCCGAGTATGGGTAACCAACCATACTTGGCCACATGTCACATCACTTTTTCACTTCACTTTTACTGCCATTTGTGCAGAGTGAGTAAGTCTTTCTTTTTTACAGCAATGATCCCAGGTGGACATCTGTGTAACGTCACTGCATTTCTTGTATCCTTTCCCCAGTCATATGCTTTGTCTATGTCTGTCTGTCTCTTCTCTGCATTCTCTCTCTTGTGGCTAAGCAGCAACCGAGTGCCTATATGATAACACCCATAGTAAATAATAATAATAATAAATAAAAAGTTCTATATTTAAAATACATTTATTTCATACTAAGTATAGTTCAACTCTATTAATATATTTACTGACATTTTGCTCAAGACATACTGATATAAAAATTATAATGAAACTTTATTTGGACTACTTGTGCACTATGCACATTTCTCAATATTGAGCCTAAAATGTGTTTTAATTTCCCTATTTATGATGGTCTTTAAATGCAAGATATTTAAAGTGTACCTGAAGTGTACTTGCAATAATTCCACTTGTACTTCAGTATATTTTTATTTGGACTTCAGCACAATTAAAGTGCATTAAGCACAAAATTAAAAATTTTTCCAATTCAGCAGACTTTAAGTATACCAGATTAGTATACTAAAAGTACAATTGCAGGGTATTTTTATTAACTACATAAATATGTAAATGTATTTGTAGTATACTTAGCATGAAATAAATGTATTTAAAATACATTTTAGTATATTTATTTTTCACTAGGGGACATACCATCAGAATGTAAGTTGTTGGTTACTACCCGCTGGCTATCTACACCTCACTGACAATGAATTCTGGATATTTCATTTTCTCCCTCATCATCCAGCTCTTTGTCACAAAATAAGATAAATAATATATCTTCAGCAGTAAAAAACTGGTTCCCTTTCAGTCTGTCACTCCGAGTCACATCGGTGACCGACGAATTGGGATATCGCTTCGATAGACCAATCTACTTCGAGTGTAAACTAAATGAGCCAATGCACATTGGCATGCAATTATTGCATCCAGCTGCCGCTAATCACAGCGTGAGTATAATAAGGCAGCAGGTGCAATGCATACCAGCTTTTCGCTTCGGAGCCGAGCGGCAATGTCGTTCTGCTCAACTGTGTCTGTTCGAGAACTACGAGTTCAGCACGCTCTCGGAAGCTTCTTGTGTTGGCGAGACGGCGCTTCAGCGGTGGTCATTCCAGTTGGTCGTTCTAGTTCACTGCACTACCCCTGTCGTGTTGCAAGCGGCCATCTCCCCTGTGCGCCTCAGCACTAAAAGAGCATTTCCTAAAAGAGCAAATTTCTCTTAAAGCACTACAGGGGTGCGTCTTTATAAAGACAACGGATCGTCCTTATAAGGATGCCGTTTCACCCTTGTGTTTCTGGGTGCGGTCGTTACCTGGCACCAGGTGATGATCACGATCGCTGCCTCACGTGTCTGGGCATCAAGCACACTGAGGTGGTCTTCGTGGATGAGTCATGTTCTCATTGCGGGAACATGACCCTCTCGGAGCTGCGAACCAGGCTCCGCTACTTGCAAGGGGGCGGAGTTCCGTTGCTGCTGCCGCGATCTGGGGCTCGTTCTGTCGGACAGACGAGAACCACTTCCAGCAGTAGCGTGGGCGGTTTGAGGGTTACAGTGATGGCAAACCCCGCAGGGAACCAACCCTCTGGGGACCATCACTCCTCTTGCTCCTCCGATCCAGTTAAACCACCCACGGAATGCGCTGGGCCCTCTTTAAAGAGCGTATGGACCTCCCCCCGACTAGATGTCAATCTCAGCATCGGAGGGAGAGCTGTCCGATGAAGATTCGGCCTCGCTGCCGCCCTCCAGGACGGTGGCAAAGCCTGAATCGGATCCGGAGATGACAGCTATGCTTTCCCGGGCCGCTGAAAGGGTCAGGCTCGAGTGGAAACCTCCACCCTGTTCCGAGCCCTCAAGGCTGGATGATTGGTTTCTCGGGGTGGCTCGCGCTGGTTCTTAGCACCCCGCCCCGGTGCCTTTCTTCCCGGAAGTGCATGATGAGCTCACCAGGTCGTGGACACACCTTTTACTGCCAGAAACCGGCCCGTGGTCTCCTCCTCCCTCACCACCCTCGACGGCAGTGTAGCGAAGGGGTATTCGGCGATCCCCCCGGTGGAGCGGGTGGTAGCGATGCAATTGTGTTCTAAGTCTGCCTCCTCCTGGCGGGGAGACCCGGTACTTCCTTCCCGGGCCTGTAGGCATTTGTCTGGTCTAACCGGCAGTGCCTATACGGCTTGCGGGGAAGCTGCTTCCGCCTTACACGCTATGGTGTTACTGCAGGTGCACCAGGCTAAGGCACTGAAGGACCTGCACAAGGGTGGTCACGATCCGGAAGTTCGAAGGTCACCGCGAGTTCTCTGGGTCGTGAGATGTCCACGCTTGTGGTCCAGGAGCACCATCTCTGGCTGTGTCTGGCAGACATGAGGGACACCGA
>NW_015505764.1:1057417-1068536 GCF_001515645.1 Sinocyclocheilus grahami | reverse complement strand
TGTGGTCCAGGGCTGTGTCTGGCAGACATGAGGGACACCGACAAGGTTCGGTTCCTCAATTCCCCTGTGTCCCAGACCGGCCTCTTCAGCGACGCAGTCAAGAGCTTTGCCCAGCAGTTCTAGGCTGCCCAGAAACAGACTGAGGCGATCTGAGATATCCTGCCCCGGCGGGCAGCTGCTGCTGCCTCCTCCCATCCGCCGGCTGCAGTGCCCCAGCCTGTTCGTCGCCGAGGGCAGGCCCCCACGTCCGCTCCCACGCTACAGCTGCAGCAGCATTCAGCAAAGCGGCGTCGTGGAGCCGGGCGTGGGCGGGGGAGTGTTGCGGACGGACTAACGCCGGACCTCACTCATCCGCCTCCTTCGCCAGCCGGCAGCAGCGGGCTGTTCGAGAGCGTCAACAAAGGCCCTACTCACGCACCCTCTGCCAACCCGTGGAACCAGGTGAGCCTTGCACCCCACACTCACACCCCTCTCTGGCCCGCTCACAAGCCACCCAAGTTGGGTCCCTGTGTTCCACCTAGCTGCCCCACTGCGGGTACAGCTGTGGTCCCGCTGGTCCAGCTTGTATTGTTTCTGTGTCGATCCTTCCGCGCCACAGACCATTTCTGCGGTTTGCATTCGAAGGATCAGTACAAGGTCCTGCCCTTCGGGCTGTCCCTGTCTCCCCGTGTCTTTACGAAAGTCACGGAGGCACCTCTTGTTCCCCTCAGAGAGCAGGGTGTTCGCGTTCTCAACCATCTAGACGACTGGCTTATACTAGCACAGTCTCAGGATCAGTTGTGCGAGCACAGGGACCTGGCGCTTTGGCACCTCAGCCTGTTGGGCCTTCGGGTCAACTGGGAAAAGAGCAAACTCTCCCCGACGCAGAGGATCTCTTTTCTCGGTATGGAGTTAGATTCGGTCGAACAGACAGCGCGCCTCACAGAGGAACGTGTGCGGTCAGTGCTAGCCAGCTTGAATACATTCAAGGGCAGGACAGGGGTCCCACTGATACTTTTTCAGAGGCTCCTGGGGCATATGCGGCCGCAGCGGCACTTACACCGCTTGGCCTGTTACATATGAGACCGCTCCAGCACTGGCTTTATTGCCGAGTCCCGAGGTGGGCGTGGAAGCGCGGCCGAGGGCGGGCCCCCGCATCCGGGCCCCCACTTAGAGGGGCCAGGAGGTTGAATCCTACCCGGCCCCCCTCTATACCCTCTTGGGACCTGTTTCTAGTGCTAAAATCACTACAGCAGGGCCCATTCGAGCCTTTGCATTTGGTTGAGCTAAAGTTTCTTTCATTGAAACTGCTCCTGCTTGCACTGGCCTCTGTCAAGAGGGTAGGGGACCTGCTCGCATTTTCGGTCGACGATTCGTGCCTAGAGTTTGGGCCGGCTGACTCCCAGATAATCCTGAGGCCCTGGCCCGGCTACGTGCCCAAGGTTCCCACTACACCCTTCAAAGACCAAGTGGTGAACCTGCAAGCGCTGTCCCCGGAGGAGGCAGACCCAGCCCTGGCTTTGCTCTGTCCCGTCCGAGCATTAAGGTGCTATGTAGACCGGACACAAAGCTTCTGGACCTCAGACCAGCTTTTTGTCTGTTACGGAGGCCAGCAGAAGGGGAAGGCTGTCTCTAAGCAGAGGATGGCCCACTGGATTGTGGATGCCATCACCCTGGCTTATCAGGCACAGGGTGTGCCCTGCCCATTCAGGCTGCGAGCTCACTCAACTAGAAGTTTTGCATCCTTTTGGGCACTGGCTCGTGGCGCCTTGCTGACAGATATTTGTAGGGCTGCGGACTGGGCGACCCCCAACATGTTCGCTAGATTCTATAGCCTCCGTGTGGAGCCGGTATCCTCCTGTGTTCTCACCTCAAATGGCTAGTGGCGCCGAGAGGCCCCAGTTAGTGTCGGCTTGCTAAAACTGCTCCAGAGTGTTCTACAGTAGACCCTGTTGAGAACCTCCGTCACCCTCGGCAGCAGACGCCGGGCCTTCACGATGAATCTGTGGGAACCGTGGAAGGTTGGGTTCTGTATTGAGACCTAAGCGGTTCTCATATGTGTGTAGTCCACGGTATAGCCATTGAGCCCGTGTTTCCCCGCCAGACTTCTGCATTTCCAAGAGGGTTACAATCACCTCCAGTTCTCTATATACACCTGAAAGGATGCTATATGTGTATTTGCTTCCGAAAACTCCTTCGGTAAGGATGGGGCTTCCGCAGCATCCCTTTTCCAAGTGGAGCAGGTACATTTTCCCAGTGTTATCCAATCTCACTCAGTAAGGTAGTGCTTTGAAAAATGGTGAGTGGAACTACTTGTCCCGAGCCCCGGCCTACACTAGAAAAAAATAATATATAAAATTTCATACTAATATATAAAAAAAATATATATATAAATATAAATATTTTATAAAAATGTATATAAAATATAAATTTTATATTTATATAAAAGTTTTATAATAAATACAATTTATTAAAATAATATATACAATTTTATACTAATATATAAAAAAATATACTGACTCCAAGCTTTTGAATGGTATAGTATATAATGTTACAAAAGCTTTTATTTCAGATAAATGATGATCTTTGGATCTTTCTATTCATAAAATAATCCTGAAAAAAATTTACTCAACCGTTTTAAATAAATGTAATAATAATAATAATAATAATGTTTTTTTGAGCAGCAAATCAGAATATTAAAATGATTTCTGAAGGATCATGTGACTGGAGTAATGATGCTAAAAAGTCAGCTTTGAAATCACAGGAATAAATTACATTTTAAAATATATTCAAATAGAAAGCAGTTATTTTAAATAGTACAAATATTTCACAATATTACTGCTTTTGCTGTATTTTGGATCAAATAAATGCAGGCTTGGTGAGCAGCAGAGGATTCTTTAAAAACATTAAAAATCTTACTGTTCAAAAACTTTTGACTACATATAGGTATATAGAGTGGTGGAACTATGATGTCATTTTGTAGGCAAAAACCCAGAGGTGAGTTAGCATTTTAGCACTTCCGGTTCCATGTCCCAGAGTCAATGGGGTTTTTAAATGGGATTTTGGTTAAATCCCTAAAATAAGGTCCGTGGTTCACACAGGCTAAAGCTACTTTCACGTTTTATTCTACGACATAAAACACACCAGTTACACCCTACTCGTGATTTTTTTTAACTTACACTGCTTTTGCTGTATTTTGGATCAAATAAATGCAGGCTTGGTGAGCAGCAGAGGATTCTTTAAAAACATTAAAAATCTTACTGTTCAAAAACTTTTGACTACATATAGGTATATAGAGTGGTGGAACTATGATGTCATTTTGTAGGCAAAAACCCAGAGGTGAGTTAGCATTTTAGCACTTCCGGTTCCATGTCCCAGAGTCAATGGGGTTTTTAAATGGGATTTTGGTTAAATCCCTAAAATAAGGTCCGTGGTTCACACAGGCTAAAGCTACTTTCACGTTTTATTCTACGACATAAAACACACCAGTTACACCCTACTCGTGATTTTTTTTAACTTACGTTTCTTAAAAAAGACAGTTGCTAACAAGTTGCTAAATGGGACTACAGGCGCTGTCTGAGACATTCAACGTCATCACGCCAAACAGTTTATCAATTTACAGTATTTTCCAGTCGTAGTGTAATTTGTAATACAATTAATTGTAGAATAACCAATGAATAGTTTCCCACATTTTATATTGTTGTTCGACAATGTTTTTTTTGTTTTGCCCCGAAATGCAGCACAAGTCTTCGGATGGAAGATAGTCGTTTTATCGTTTACTGATGCAGAGACTCTGGGTTTGTACCATTGACTTGTTCGGCATTGCTGGGAACGCCCACAAAAACGTCATAACCGTTTATGCCGAGGGTGAAAACAAACCATTCGAATTAACGCGCGGAGACCTTGTTAGGTGCTTGATCTTTACTTTTTGTGATGATTTCTATAGATTTTTGCTTGGTGCAATGCCGAAAAGTTCCTGTGTGGCGTTCTGTACCTCTAATAAGTTAAACAACCTGATCTGACGATGTATATGACTGATACACTGAAATGATCTGTCATTAGTCCCGTCCCTTGCAGTAACCCTCCTTCGCATCGCAATCAAATAAATCTCACTCCCTGCTATTTTGTGCTGTCATAATCTATTAAAACATTTCAAATTATTATACACAATCCCTTATGAAAATTAGCAATGGTATTACTATAGTCAAATATAGGCTAACTGTTGCGAAGCATCAGCAGATTCTGGATCCATTTGCAGCTTTTATTGCATAAACAGACAAGACAGGGTCAATCACCAGTAGATACAATAGCGGAGGCTAGGCTGAGACAAACCGAGGGACAGGCAGGAGGTCGGGGCAAGCGGCAGACAATCACAGCAGAAGAACAATCCAAGTCAGGGCAGGCAGAGACAAATCAGTAAACGATAAACAGTCCAAGGTCAAACGAGTAGGCAAGATACAGGGTAAATGCTCAGTAGTGACAGCCGTGACAAATCAAGACTTCACAGAGAGCTGATGTGAGTGTCCGGCTTAAATGTGTTAGTGTAATTAGATGCAGATGTGTGCGTGCAATCAGTCCCAGGTATGAGGCATGATGGGAACTAGAGTCCGAATGGATAAAGTCAATATTCAGGAGAGAGTTCCCTCTGGTGGTGAGGAAGAGGCGGTACGGGAGCCGCCTCTGTAACACTAACCATGTTTTGTTTTTTTTTGCGTTTTTATTATGGTTAGTGTAGCAAAACATGTTGTTCTTACCATGGTTTAACTATAGTAACCAATAACCATGTTGTTTGGTATTTTATATACATATTTTAATGTTATCTTTATTTTAAGGCATGTATTTGTGAAAATGGTTCGGCAGCCGCAGCACACACCACATTGAATAGCGTTGCGCATTTCAAGGCACTTCAGTGGACCTTAATGTTACCTGTTTTGCCAATGACAGGCTTTTACTCAAGTCTTTATCACTTTATTAAAATTAAGCAAAACAAAACGACAAATGTTTACTTTCACAAGCCGTCTCGTATAGGCTTGTAGTAGTGTAGTAGCCTAAGCTGTCTCTTGCTCAATTAGGTACGTTAACAAAAAAATGTCGGGAAACGACACCTCTGGCCATTCCATTGGGTCGTTTGTCCAGTCACAGATACCATACAGACAGTCCGACCCAATACGGCTCAGTTTTTATGCGTATGTTGCTTTGCCGAGCGGCAGAAATCATTTGATGTAGGCCATTCTGAGTCAACACCATGCTTTTCCAATGAGGGGGAAAGGACTGTTTTCCCCCACGCCGACTCCTCCCACACAGCTATGACGTGACACCGATCAGGTCAACAAGGTAAACTCATATTATGATTATTCCATGTAAACACCACATTTACCGGCTTAGTCACGGTGAAAGTGAAACTTTAACGATGCATAGTGCTTAAAGCCATGTTAAAATTAAATGTTTACGGCCACATGAAGCTGTTAGAAAGCATATGAGGATTTCCTAGAAGCAAGGATAAAATAACATTTTGTGACCCACACTAACAAAGCTGAAATGTGGTACTTTATTCACTAAAATAAGTTTAATCTTACCATATCCAAAAACTCGCTCACTCTACTGTTATTTAATAGATTAAATACACTAGAATTTTACACGTTTTTAATTAAAATATTCATATTAATCAACGCTTTATTGACTTTTAATGCACCTTATTTCGAAATGTACAGAAATATGTGCTTTCATATGTCCTTTAGTTATGATTATTTCATTTATTCACTATACTATTTATTATTAATGTCTCATTTTAGTTTGGGTCTAGTTTTGTAATTTATTCCAGTTTATATGAAAAGGTTCATGTAGCGTGGATTAAAATTCATATAGAGAGTAAATCCTTTTCACTGCACACGTTAAAAATAAATTTGAAAAAGTTGTCAGAAGCGTGGTGGTGATTATGTCGAAGGCGAGCGACCGTGGTGCTGTAGTTCGTTTATGGCCTAAATTTAGCTTTTAAGTTCTGGCACTTTTATTTAGGCTTCAAAGTTCATCAAAGTTATATTCTTTTGTGAAGATTATCTTGATGGAAGAAACGTGTAAGTTTCATGAACTATGGTTGAACACAGAGCTTATTTTTTGCGATAATCCAATATGGAAAAATCCTATAGGCTTTTTGTCGATGGAACCAGTGTCAAGCTAACAGCCGATCCGCCGACAAAGTGACGTCATAGATCCCCCACTCTATTACTCACTCATCAAAATGTTTCTGTGTGGTTGATCTATAATCTGAAACTATATTGCATTTTTTTAAATCCCCTATGCTGATCCCACATGTTATGAGTGATTCACTGCTCAAATAATTCTAGTGAATATGTACTTAAACAATTTATAATTTTCATGACTACATAAAGGGAGATACATTTGACTGCCAAACAGGTGAGAGGATTGTTAAAGCTTAAGATGTATTTGTGGTCACAAATATGTAAGCATTATCACACAACAAAATCTTTCATGTAACTTCCTTGTAACTGATACGGCTGGCGTGCTTCCTGTTTTTCGGTTTTCGGTTTTCAGTTTTCTGTAAATGACTGTTAGTTCTATAGAAAAATGTGTGGCACTGAAAACCCCCTCAACATCAACAGTTTTAACAGTTTTAATAAAATAAAATAAAACTAAAGCTGGCTGATGATTCTTAAATTTAGGCTGTGTTAAAATACATACAACATACAAAATGTTATTTATTTACAGTGGGTACGGAAAGTATTCAGACCCCCTTAAATTTTTCAGTCTTTGTTATATTGCAGCCATTTGCTAAAATCATTTAAGTTAATTTTTTTCCCTCATTAATGTACACACAACACCCCATATTGACAGAAAAACACAGAATTGTTGACATTTTTGCAGATTTATTAAAAAAGAAAAACTGAAATATCACATGGTCCTAAGTATTCAGACCCTTTGCTGTGACACTCATATATTTAACTCAGGTGCTGTCCATTTCTTCTGATCATCCTTGAGATGGTTCTACACCCTCATTTGAGTCCAGCTGTGTTTGATTATACTGATTGGACTTGATTAGCAAAGCCACACACCTGTCTATATAAGACATTACAGCTCACAGTGCATGTCAGAGAAAATGAGAATCATGAGGTCAAAGGAACCGCCTGAAGAGCTCAGACACAGAATTGTGGCAAGGCACAGATCTCGCCAAGGTTACAAAAAAATTTCTGCTGCACTTAAGGTTCCTAAGAGCACAGTGGCCTCCATAATCCTTAAATGGAAGACGTTTGGGACGACCAGAACCCTTCCTAGAGCCGGCCGTCCGGCCAAACTGAGCTATCGGGGGAGAAGAGCCTTGGTGAGAGAGGTAAAGAAGAACCCAAAGATCACTTAATAATAATAATAATAATAATAATAATAAAGGTAAGTGCAACTTTTTATCTCAAAATTCTGAACTTTTTCTGGCAGATGTAAGTGTACCTCTTCCATCAAATGTAAATGGAACAATAAATGTTGAACATGCCCATCCGCCACTGGCTCAAAGAAATGAGAACAGAAGCAGTTGACGTTATGTTTCACAATTGTTTTCACAGACTCGAGATGCCAACTACAGAGGACAGCGAGAATTAGCCGAGAGGAACTCCAAAACAGCACTCATGCTGAATCATATCGGCCTTGGGATTGGCCTTGTTGTTATTGTATTGATTATTATCATCCAGATGACGAAATGAAGATAAAAGCTGTTGGATCTGACATGGCTGGATGAAGAATACAAACAGATTTGTTTTTCTTCATTTTAAATATTACTTGCTCAATTTATCATTATTCTTGTGCTTTAAGGCTGATTATTCTATGTTTAAACCAATGAAAGCTACCATACAGTTTTCTGTTCTCTTTACTTCTAAAATGTTTTGTTTAGACTTTTTTGCTTATATTAAATATCTTGTGTGCAGCTGTGCTAATTTTTTCAGTGATCAACCAACTTAGACAGAAATTAAAGTGTTAGTCATATGCGCAAATCAGAAAGTGCAAACACAATTTTTTTTTAAATCAATGATAAAGGTGTTTCTCAATTAATGAAAGTACTTTTATTTAAAGCACATGTAAAGTTGTGAGTATACACTGAAAAAAATAACTTGTAGGATTTACCTGATAAAATTTTCGTAACAATTTCAACACATTTTATGTCAATTTTACTGCTACTACTCTGTACACTCTACTTACTATTGAACTTAACATTTATAAATAAATTAAGTAAATATTACATAATTATATTTAATTTCACATATCGAATTAAGTAAAATCTTCTTAAGTAAGTTTAACAAAGAAAATAAGCAACTTTAACTGAAAAGTTTTTTCTAGTCAAAGCTTACAAAGCTCATCTAATTAAACCATGCTTTTAATGTGCATGTTTCACTCAGAAAGTAAATATTACAGTAAATATCATATGAACACCACATTTATAGAATTAGTAATGCGACACTCATCCGAAAACAGAGACTACAGTACAATGTTGGTAACATTCTGTGGTTCATTTTTGAGAATGTGTCATTTTTAGTTGAATATGAACTCCGCAAGTTACTAAACCTAACAACAAAAGCAATGACAAAACAGTGTAAATCAGCAAAAAATCAACCTTATTAATTATGTATGCCCCAGTGCACCATGGGAACACCAGTATCAGAAAAATTTAGTAGGTTTTACTTAATTAATAAAGAATTTACTTTTTTTTTATTGCCTGAACTAACTTTTTCATGTAGAAATTAAATTTGTTTTTCTGTAGTATTTACTTCACCACAGAATCATTTTTATCAGTGTAGCATGGACTGCTGACAGAAAGAAAACAATTTTTTATATGATGGCTAGAATCCATTTTTCTGAATAAGACAACAATTCGCTACATTTCTACAGTAATACCATATTGAAATACATTGCAAATCTAAAAAATAAAATACTTTCTAAACAATTATATGTAGATGTAGTTTTGAAAAAGTTACCTATTTTGAGAGATGTTTCCCAGAAAAAAAAAAAACTGTAATTGCAAAGAAGGAAGATCCCCCCCCCAAAAGACACGCTTACACTCTTAAAAATAAAGGTGCTTCAAAAGGTTCTTAACAGCGATGCCATTGAAGAACCCTTTTTGGTTCCACAAAGAACCATTCAGTCAAAGGTTCTTTAAAGAACCATCTCTTTCTTATCTTTTTATGATCTGAAGAACCTTTTTTCACCACAAAGAACCTTTTGTGAAACAGAAAGGTTCTTCAGATGTTAAAGGTTCTTTATGGAACCATTTAGACAAAAAGGTTCTTCTATGGCATCGTGAAGCACCTTTATTTTTAAGAGTGTAGGAATCATGAAATCATCCTCATCTGTGTCCTGATATTTCATCATGTTACATGTTGATTCCACCAGGTGGCGCTTATTAGTCACCTTAATAGTAAGGTGATGCAAATGCAACAGATTAATCTTCACCTGAGTACACACCAGAGATAGACACTGTTCAGTGGTGCAAGAAAACCCCATCGTGACCAAGAGAAACATGGTTTCCAAAAAGTTCAGCAACAGGACTGCCTTTGCTTCCACTGCAGCAGGACCCTCCGGAGTACTCCGACGTTGGATTCCCCTCCCTCTCACAGCTATCCCAGCAATACAGAACTCCGCTGGCATCTAATATATATATTAGGGGTGTAACGGTAGGCTACACGTATTCGTACCCAAAATTTTCAGTACAGGATTTTCGATTCGGTACGCGTGTGTACCGAACAAATACAGTGTTGTTTTAACCACTGCAGGAGAGGAACTTCATTGGAAACTTCCAGTTTTATATATTGTTACTTTTGATAAGAAACAAAGTCTCATCTTTCAAATTATGTCATTTGTTACAGGAAATTCAAACAATAAATGCTGTTCCCTTTCATGGGAACTTCGAACTGCGTCCTCTAGGGGTCGCTATGGGGAACGCCTCGTCGTGACCCGTGTCTGAAGCATACATTGAAAAAACACCAACTCGTTGGCCGGCGACAGCTATGACGTCACTACCGGTGCGACTATAGTATAAATAGGCGCCAGGAGCTCACATCATTCTCTTCTTCATCTTCATTGACTGTTTTGTTTGAAGCGTGCATTTATGTGGTAAGAGCGATCTCTATTCATCTCATTATGGCGAGCACTAGCAAAGCGTTTAAGGATGTGTGCATCCGTGTTGACGTTGTTTAACATCTGATGACACACACGATCTATGCGTTATTTGTTTGGGCGAAGAGCTCCGCTCTCGTTTGTCTCTTTTTTCGAGGAAAGAGGGGCAGCCATCTGCTTCCCGCGGTTCAGGACCCTCCGCTTATTTTTCTGGCCATAACCCTCCAGCTCAGGTGAAAGTACGCAGCAGGTCGGGCTGTCGCTTCATTGCACACGATGGTGATGCTCCAAGCATATCAGGCTGACCTGCTGAAAGACCGGGATAGCGGCCTTCACGAAGTCCAGGTCTGAGCCCGAACAACACAGGAGTCCTAGCCCGTCTCGGTTTGAGGATCAGAGACTGGCTCAGAAGGCTAGTGCCGCGGCTCATGCTCCTCCCCCGATAGGGGTAGGAAGAATCGCGGGTCAAAAGAAGATAAGTAAAAGACCTAAGGGATGTGATCCAGACAGGGCGTCAGCACTTTTGTCCAGATAAGAGTGATACCTCAGTATCTACTCATTTCCTTCAGGGGTCTTACATCTGCCCTTATCTTCACCTTCCTAATTCCCCTGTAACCACCATCTCTCTCTCCACCTGGCCGAGGGTAGGTGGGAAATTTCCTGGATTATAGTCTCCTATGCTGGACCTATTAGGTTTGGTTGGTTCTATGGCTTCATAGTGACCATCTTACTGATGGTCCGGTCTAGAGGCTTCTTCGGACAGAGCTCCGATGCGGGAACCATGGTGGAGGAGTACGATCCATGTCTAAATACTGTATATGTATATATAAATATATATGTGTGTGTATCTAATGAGCTGGTGGTTGTGTATATAACCCTTCTGCTAGTTTCTTTGCAGTGTTTCCCGGGACCTGTGTGTTTCTGTCCCTTTCTAGGGTAGGTCCTCAATGGGCGCCCCCTCTGCTGGGTTCAGAAACCGGGTGCTCGACTTGCAGTGTTTATTTCACTCGTCGATTATATGTCCAGA
>NW_015505764.1:1055463-1056115 GCF_001515645.1 Sinocyclocheilus grahami | reverse complement strand
GGGTCTGAGCCCGAACAAACCCAGGGGTCCTAGCCCGTCTCGGTTTGAGGATCAGAGACTGGCTCAGAAGGCTAGTGCCGCGGCTCATGCTCCTCCCCCGATAGGGGTAGGAAGAATCGCGGGTCAAAAGAAGATAAGTAAAAGACCTAAGGGATGTGATCCAGACAGGGCGTCAGCACTTTTGTCCAGATAAGAGTGATACCTCAGTATCTACTCATTTCCTTCAGGGGTCTTACATCTGCCCTTATCTTCACCTTCCTAATTCCCCTGTAACCACCATCTCTCCACCTGACCGAGGTTAGGTGGGAAATTTCCTGGATTATAGTCTCCTATGCTGGACCTATTAGGTTTGGTTGGTTCTATGGCTTCATAGTGACCATCTTACTGATGGTCCGGTCTAGAGGCTTCTTCGGACAGAGCTCCGATGCGGGAACCATGGTGGAGGAGTACGATCCATGTCTAAATACTGTATATGTATATATAAATATATATGTGTGTGTATCTAATGAGCTGGTGGTTGTGTGTATAACCCTTCTGCTAGTTTCTTTGCAGTGTTTCCCGGGACCTGTGTGTTTCTGTCCCTTTCTAGGGTAGGTCCTCAATGGGCGCCCCCTCTGCTGGGTTCAGAAACCGGGTGCTCGACTTGCAGTGT
>NW_015505764.1:1053523-1054796 GCF_001515645.1 Sinocyclocheilus grahami | reverse complement strand
GCAGTTCGAAGTTCCCATGAAAGGGAACGTCTCAGGTAACTTATGTTACCTGAGTAGGGAACGAGACACTGCGTCCTCTAAGTTTCTTGCCATGCTGCGGACGCAAGCTTCAGGCGAAGAAGTGAATGATGTGTGCTCCCAGCGCCTATTTATACTATAGTTGCACTAGTAGTGACGTCATGGCTGTCGCCGGCCAACGAGTTGATGTTTTTTCAATGTATGCTTCAGACACGGGTCACAATGAAGCATTCCCCATAGCGACCCCTAGAGGACGCAGTTCGAAGTTCCCATGAAAGGGAACGTCTCAGGTTACTTATGTAACCATGGTTCCCTGAGTAGGGAACGAGACACTGCGTCCTCTAAGTTTCTTGCCATGCTGCGGACGCAAGCTTCAGGCGAAGAAGTGAATGATGTGTGCTCCCAGCGCCTATTTATACTATAGTTGCACTAGTAGTGACGTCATGGCTGTCGCCGGCCAACGAGTTGATGTTTTTTCAATGTATGCTTCAGACACGGGTCACAATGAAGCATTCCCCATAGCGACCCCTAGAGGACGCAGTGTCTCGTTCCCTACTCAGGGAACCATGGTTGCATAAGTAACATGAGACGTTTTGACGCTCTTGGATGTGGCGCGACAGATCGCTATATAAATTCCTTCGTTAAAATGGCAGCGTGATCATCTCTTCCTCTTTACTACAAGTTTTCATTATATTTTACTTTACCTGCTAGTGATGTCTTAATTATTTAATGTTTAAATAAATCTGTTATGAAACGAGTTATGAGAAGCACTGTGGAAATGAATATATTTCAACAACAAATAGAATTTTTATAATTTAGAAGTTAATTTAAAAACTGCATTATGTGCAGTTGACATGTTTGCATAATTTTTTTAAGTTGAGTGTTGATTATTATATTTAAAAATAAATAGTAATTCAATTTAAGTTTGGGCTCTGTTGTTAACTGTAACCTTATGCCTAATGTAAAAGGGCTCACTATAGTTTAGATCATAAGCTGAGGTAGATTTTTATCCCTAAGAAATTTTTTATTATAACTGAATTTATTTAAAGAAAGAGCAATTTGTTCCGTAAACCACTGTTTGATATAAAATAAATAAATAAATAAATTATGTTTAGTTTGTCCCCCTGCTGTAACCATGACATCAAAACCTAAACCTAAACCTAAACCAACATAAATATATATTGTGACCTCGTTGTTTTTACCTTCTCTATTTTATATATATATATATATATATATATATATATATATATATATA
>NW_015505764.1:1036222-1053427 GCF_001515645.1 Sinocyclocheilus grahami | reverse complement strand
TATATATATATATATATATATATATACACACACTGTATATATTGTTGTTGTTGTATATATATATATATATATATATGTGTGTGTGTGTGTGTGTGTGTGTGTGTGTGTGAATAGAGAAGGTAAAAACAATGAGGTCATTGTTGTTTACGAAGGTTCATATTTCAGTATTTAAGGATTCATACGTTAATAAACAACAAACACCCACAGTATAGGTGCAGAAATACTGTAAACAAAAGGGCACAAATATTAGCAACATCAACAAAAATATGTAATTTATCAATCACTTGAGACCAATGTTCCCTCAAAAATATTCTTTATACCAGACCTGTACAGCACGCACACACAAAAAAGTGTGAAACTTTTAACTTTAATGTGATATTTATATTTGATTTGACCATTGATGTAACTAAATTATGCAAATTTTAGGTTATCTGAGTAAACATTTTTTACAGTGCTGTGTTAAGAAATTATATAAAAAATATTTTTTTTTAAATCTCACGCAGTACAGTTCAATTCTTTATAATATAATATAATAATATAATGTAGGCTAATAATATAATATAGCTAGCTAATATGAAAAATAAAGCAGTTATTTCTCATGAATTCCTTTTTTGAGGTCAATATACTATATACAGTATATATATATATATATATATTAGCAAATATTTTAAAAACACACACACACACACACACACACACACACACACTTACAGGAAATACCAAAGCATTCTAGGTCAGAATGGATGTATACATTGTTTTGACTCACTCAGTAAAACTCATGATTAGCCTTCTCAAATTCCTTATAAAATGCAAAACACAACAAATGGCAAATGAAACCATTGTGAATCATATTGTAAGTGCTTATGCTGCTGTTTATACTTTATATGAGACAGTAATGTTTCTCTTACAAGTTATACTATTCCAATATCTGGTGATCTGTACAGGAAAAATGTTCCGCCGTTGTACAATTTTTTTTTTTTTTTTTTTTTTTCCAATAACTATTTTCAAAATACGTGAACATGTGAATTATCTTAGTTATCTAAAACATCCCCATGTGGTAGAGTTTGCACACAGTCTACTACACCTGTGTGTAACTGTCTCTGAGTTTTGTTACGTTCTGTGCTCATCATCCGCTATTTCCACCACTTCTTCAAGCCTTTAAATCTCTTCTTTAAAGCATGATGACATTTAATTTCACATTTCATTACGTTTGCGTTAGCTCTCGTGTTGAGCTATTTCGTCCTCAACCATTAAAGTATTCGATTTCTACAGTGACTGATTTGGCGCACATCATTCTCTTTCGGTGAAACCTGTAAACCGCATTCACCGGTTCTATAGTGACACCAACTCTATAGCTGTTTTCCAGAGCATTGCAATTATTTTGCATTTCATTTTTGCTCTGTCCTATGCGCTGCATATTATTTCTTCTGTGCGGTCGCGACATAGCTTACTTGCAGCTTAGGGGAGACATTGTTTGGGTGCAGGGCTATTATAGTTAACTAAAACTAAAACGGAACCTGGCTTAATTTAACCCCTGGTGAATTGAGAGTTAAATGTGTACAAAATGTTAATTATTAATGGAATTAATGCATCTCAAAATGATAGTCATTTCCTGTATCTGTGCTTCTACAATCACATTATCCACTTAGCTCATGCTTTTATGACTTCCCATGGAAGAATACACTGACCCTTTAAACAGTTTCTGTTACCATAATAATGATTAAAAAATGAAAAAAAAAAATTCTTAGTGAGAAAAACTTTGGCATTATACAGAACTAAGGTTTTGCCTGTGCCACTGTATTTTAATCATGATCCAAACAAAGATGCTGCATGCTGCACGCACAGTTTTTAATCTAAATTAGTCTACGATCTAAATTAAATTAGATCGTAGAATTTCGAAAATTGAAGCAAAAACAGAATGGTCTGACTTTAATTTTGTGAAATTATCCTACATAAAACATCTGAACGAGACAAAAACAGCAGACGGGATCAATATGCAAATTCACTCTCTGACAGCAGGTGGCGCTTATGGAACAGTAGCGACACAGCATTTCCTTGGTTACCACTGTAAACAAAGCAGTGCAGCAACAACATTAATATGCATTATCCACCTTTTTCTTGTTGTAAAAATGGGCACGGCCATTAGTAAATTCTATGGGTCTGGCTTCCGGTCTTATCTGCGTCCACTCCATCCAGCTATTTTTAGCTGAACAAAACACTTAGTATTGCTGCTTGATATTGAAAGTTGGTGTGCCTTATCATGTTATTTTAATGTATTATCTTAATTATGAACACATTGGTTTGTAGTGCAAACAGTTTTACCGTTTACTGCACGTTGTTATTTTCCTCGTTATTTACCTATAGCAGCTAAGGAACCCGGAAGTCTCACCCATAGGCTTATTTCCTTGTTGAAGAAAAAGGTGGATATGCAGGTAAGATGAAAAGAAAACATCATAAACTTTTCTAAAGACAGTCAGTTCCCCTCAGTGATACATTCATATAAACTTCATACTCCCAACTGCATTGCGATTCATTTAACATCTCAACCGATTTGAATCGTCACATATTTGTATCGATTTTCAACCGGCTCGCGGTGCATCGTTACATTCCTATTTGTTACCAATGGCTTTTATATCTCTTGCTGACTGCAAATTGTGGTTTGAGATTAGAGGTCTGATGTTTCAGAGTGTGTTTGCATGAGGTATGTAGAGACCATGTAACCTCATGCCAACATCTGTCAGGCTTCATCCTTGCTTGGATATGGTGAATCCTCCTGATAATTTACATGCATCTCATCAGAATAAATGTGAAACCACAAGGTGGCGCCTGCAGTCACAGGGAAACAGTGATAACGTGATAAAGTTCTTGTCACTCCTCCTCTGCAACCAGCAACGCACCTCCTCCCTAAGCTGACTGTCTTCATCAGCACAGAGAAGCCTGAACCAGAATACAGGAATACGTCTCTGCAGAGCACAAGGCAAAGGAAATTTCAATCAAAATCCAATAATCAGACGAATGGATCTCAGCCAGTCTTTCAATCAGCCTCCAGGAGCCTGGAATTCATCTGAGAAATCAGCGATGTTACATCCTTCAGCACCACCACCAGCATACCAGGAGAGTTTTGCTGGATATTCTCCCTCCTTTCCAAGCCAGCCAGTCCCCCAAGGCCCTTATGCCCAGGGGCCGTATTCAGGACAAACTGTGGTCGCTGTACAGCCTGCAGTTTTTGTGACCGCTGCTCCACTGGCCAGTCCAGTGCCAGATTATATGGGCTACTCCATCTTTACCATGCTGTGCTGCTGTTTACCTCTGGGCATTGCTGCGCTGATTTACTCCTGCTCTGTAAGTATTAGCCCATGTGCTTTCCTTTTATTTAACTTAACATTTATATATAAGTAATAAGCTTAAAATTGCATAAAATTTCATGCGATAGAGAAGCAAAAAAATAAATGGTCATGTTTGTACCATGGTTTCAGTGTTTAGTTATGAAAAATATGTATACATAAAATATAGAAGGAGTAAAAAGTTTGCTTACAGTTTATGTACAGTATAGCCTATATATTTTTTACGTGGTTGATCTATTGTCTGAAACTATATTGCTTTTTTTTTTTTACGTCCACGAAATTGATCCCACACATTAAAAATCGTATTATTTTTGTATTATTTATTTTTACTGTTGTAGTTCTGTATAAATAATTAAAAAGAGAAAAACTAGGAAACCATTTTTATTTAAGTATTGATAGTAAATTTAACAGCATGTTTTCAAGTAAAGGCTACACATTCAAATTTGTTGTCTTAAAGCGGTAAAACCAGAGATTGTCTTACTATTGGGAGATACGAGGGTCTGTATTACCAAAATCATGTCAAGTCATGTCACTCGGCGGCCATCTTTGAAACTCCTCTCGGGCATGCAAGTGCAGCTCCGATCTCTTTGAATGGGGAAAAATCTGATTCTCCAAGCTTAAGATTAAATTTCATATTTGAAATCACCAATGAAATATGACAACAACAGTTTCATAAATGTTGTTTCTTTTGCTCAAATAGGGATAAACAAAGCTTATTTTTCAGGCTAGACCAGCCAGTGCGCATGCGCAGTCCTGAGCGCACGTCTCAGAACGCTGACTGTTTTTATTCATAGCTTTCAGTCACGTGAATGGCTCGAAGACCTGGAGGGCAAAACATCCATAGAACTGCAGGACAAGCTTGTCAATTTTCCATCTGTTTCACAATCGCAAATATTTAGATCACCTCTCAAAAGAATAAAACAAAGGTGTGTGAACAAAATGCAAGTTTTGGCCATTTGCAATCCATATTAAGCACCCGCGGCAATATTTCAATCATTAAACAGTGCGACAAAACGTTGTAAAAACACTTAAAGTGCCTTAATATATTTAAAACAGTAATATTCTCTATATTAATGATGCATAGTTTACATAGGCAAGCAGGTGAGACCGGAATATGAACACAATCCGCTTAATGGTTCAGGGTTTTCCTTCTAATGGTTTTCTGTGGGAAACCATTTAACGTGAAAATTTGCACACTGTGTTTATATTCTGGCTTCATCTGCTTGCCTGTACAAAATATACATAATCAATAAGGTGTTTACTGAATTTCGCTTTTTAATATCTGCGTTTTACTACATTACTACTTAATGCAAACTGCGTAAAAAATAACTGGTGGTCAGTGGAGCAAAGCTTCATTTTGCCCTCCAGGTGGGCGTTCCTATAAAGGTGTGACGTCACATGAAAACTATCAATAGCAACCGGAACTTCTATGGAAGGCGGATGGGGCCAAAAGTCTTTAAATGGAACGTGTGAAATTTGACCGTGTCAACATGCACAATTTGCCTGCTTTAACGTGGCAATTTTGAACACGTTTCTTTTGTACGTATAGACACGCACATTTTGGCCATGTTAAGGTGTCAGTTTTTGCCGCGTTTATTTGGTTCGTGTAAAGACGCTCAGTTTGACCGCATTAAGACCACAAAATTGAACGTGTTTCTCAACGCACACATTTTGGCCGTGTTAAGGTGGCAATTTTGAACGTGTAAAATTTTTTACCCTCGTATTTCTTTAGTTTATGGTCATTAATTAGTGTTGTAGCTAGTAAATTAATACATTTTGTTGTTTATTTTCTTTTGATAGTTTTGATAGTTATTACTCTTACTCCCAGGTCCGTGTACCTTCTTTTCATTTGAACAGAAATTAAGCAAGATTTTTCTCTTTTTTTCATGGGTAAAAAATTTGATTATGCTTTACTATTTGTTTCGAATGTGTGAGCAGCCTTGAAACACCCATTTCATCCTCCATCTTCTGTACTAACACGTGTACATGACAACCCCGAGCTTATTTTCAATAGGAGAGATGCGGCAGGCGAGCAAGCTTACTCACAAGATTCCTGCAGCTTTGTTGTGTAAGCTATTTCATGAATAAATAAAAATACTGTATATATTCAAGGCTGCATCACAAAAATGAACCGAAACATCAAATCAAAATTGTGCGTGTTGACATGGTAAAATGTCACGCATTCCGTTTAAAGACTTTTGGCCCTATCCGCCTTCCATAGACTTCTAAGTGACGCGATGACTTTACCGATTAGCGATTGGCTCTTTTACTCAGAAGGCAGGGCTTCGTTCAATAGAGCGGCCATATTGAGTGCTGCATTTTTCCCAGTTCAAAACTATACGAGTGACACGTCTTTGGTATTCTATAGTCGTTGATATTACTTACTATTGGAGAAAGCGTAACGGTCCACTTGGATCACGTGTGCCTTAATAACCAATCACATTACAGCCTTGACGTCACTGAATTTCAGTCAGAGTTGTGCGACACTCAATCACTGTTTACGGATGCCCTAGGAATGAACAAGAAGTGGCGTAAGCTGAATCCCACCTGTCGCAAAAAGTCAGTGACTTCTCTTATAAAATGGCATTTTTTTTTCTTCATTGTAAACTCTAAAAATAGTTCAATCCAAAAGTATTGATTAGTGTAAAATATGATGAAGATTAGCCGATAGCCTGTTGATTAATTACATGATAAGCTGTTTCCTCTAAAAAGATGTTTATTCAGCGTAGTGAAGCCTCTCCTCCATTGACATCCATTTAAAAAAAAAAATGGCCTCTGGTCTCTTTTCCCACGTATTGCCAAAGCGGAAGCGTTAGCATTAGCCGTTACGCATTTTTGGCTAAAGGTTGCAGACTTGCCTGCTAGTGGCTTTGGTAAAACTGTGTCTTTACACGTGGGGAAAACTGACGCCTTAAAGGGATAGTTCACCCAAATTACTCACCCTCAAGCCTTCCTAGGTGTGTATGACTTTCTTCTTTCAGACGAAATGCAATTGCAGTTATATATTTTTTTTAAATGTCCCGTTCTTCCAAGCTTTGTAATAGCAGTGACTAGTGGTCGACATTTTGAAGCCCAATAAACTGCATCCATCCATCATAAAAGAAACTTTCCATCAAACGAAAATTAAGCATTACATGTTACTAAGAAAAGTCTTCCCCCTCTTTTGAGAACTCCCCCATCTGACATTGGCTCAAAGAAGCTCCGCATGAGAACAGAAGTGGTTGACATTATGTTTTACAATTGTTTTCACAGACTCGAAATGCCAACTACTCAGGACAGCGAGAATTAGCCGAGAGGAACTCCAAAACAGCAGTCATCCTGAATCATGCCGCCCTTGTTATTGGCCTCGTTTTCATTGTACTGTTGATTATTGTCAATATTTTAGCTTTAAGTTGATAAAAGCTGATAGAGCTGTGATGGTTGGATGCAGATTACAAACAGATTTGATTCTCTGCATTGTAAATGCTATTTTCTCAATGTATCATTATAGCCTACAACATGTGCTTTAAGGCTGATTATTGCATGTTAAAACTTTTTGCTTATCTTGTATGCAGCTGTGCTAATTTGAGTTTTTTACATACAGTTTTATTATGTATGTACATATATGGGCATAAATCTATCATAAATCTGTCTGTCAACCCACGTTTTTTAACCATTTTTATCATGCAGGCAACTGTGTACCTGCCAATTTATGAGAAATGAATTTCGGGTAACACTTTATAATTACTTTCATTAATAAATCATTAACAAACATTATATAATGCTTAACGGATCATTGGTTAATATTTATTCATATAGCTAGAAATATGAGAGAATGTGCTTGTTAATGTTTACTAAACTTATTAAACATTACCTAATGATCAACAAATAATTCATGTAAATTACAATGCTTACAAATGTCATTAAACTTTTAATTCATGCACATCTTGAAAATCTACAAATTATTTTAACAGATGTTGTAAAATGATTAAAAACTTTTGTTAATGTACAACACTTTTGCTGCTATTGAGGTGTGATATGGGTAGGTTAGGGTTTGGTGGTATGGGTAGGTTTAAGGGTTGGATAAGGGGTCAAAAGTATAGAGGGGTCAGTTTGATTACTATAAGGGAGCATGGTTCAGTCTGTTTATATTACATTGTTTTGAGAAATGAACAAGTATTTTGATTTGTTTTCTCCTGCTGATGTATGTTTCAAGGAATACCCTGTTTAATGATAGTAATCTAATATATAAAGTGTTGAGGCAATAAAAATACATTTCCACCAAATTACGTATATTATGTCTTTAAGGAGCATTTACATAAACTTAACTAACCACCCTTTACACAAACGTTGTTACAGCAGCTAGAAGTCCAATGCCCATAAAGGTACTGAATGATTAGTAAATGTTTATAAACATTTACAAATGATGAATAGTTTCCACTTTGGATTGGGTACTGCAAAAACATGAATAAATGATTAATAAATGATTTGTTAAGATGTGAAAACAGTAGAAGTCTAAACAACAAACGAAGACCAAATATATGACCTTTACAGACTGTGATTATGGGTTAATGAATAATATGTTAACATTAATAGTGAAGAGCATAAAATTATTGATTAAGTTAATTTTTCACAACATTTGTAAATTCAAAAAAGAGCATTAGGTAATATGTGAACTGAAGTTTAATGACATTTGTTTGCATTCAAAAGTACATTAACAAATAAACTTGTGATCATTGTATAATTTCTATTAAAATTACTTGTAGATTTAAAAAAAAAAAACTGCATGATCGTATGAATTGAAAGTTTAATGACATTTGTTAGCATTAACTAATGATCAGTTAAGTAAAATTATTGATTAAGTTAATTTTTCACAACATTTGTAAATTCAAAAAAGAGCATTAGGTAATATGTGAACTGAAGTTTAATGACATTTGTTTGCATTCAAAAGTACATTAACAAATAAACTTGTGATCATTGTATAATTTCTATTAAAATTATTTGTAGATTTAAAAAAAAACTGCATGATCGTATGAATTGAAAGTTTAATGACATTTGTTAGCATTAACTAATGATCAGTTAAACATAATATAATGTTTGTTAATGATTTATTAATGAAACTTTTAATCATTGTAAACCATCTGTCAAAATCATTTGAAGATTTTTAAGAAGTGCATGATCTTATGAATTAAAAGTTTAATGACATTTGCAAGCATTTTAATGTACATTAAATAATTATCTGTTAATAGGTCATTTTTAATAAGTACATTAGTAAACATTAACAAGCACAGTATATTTCATGTTTCTAGCTATGTGAATATATATTAACTAATGATCTGTTAAGCATAATATAATGTTTGTTAATGTTTTACTGATGAAAGTTATTATAAAGTGTTATCAAATTTCATCAGAAAAGTACAAGCAATAATACCAGACGGTTGGGTCTCAGTGACCAACCAACTTTAAAAGAAATTAAAGTGTTAATCAATGCTCAAACCATGAACCATCAGAAACATTGATTTTTAAGGTGTTTCTAATTTAATTAAAAGTTGTTTTCTTTTAAAACACATTCAAACTTGTAAGTATAGACCATGAGTATAGACTAGAGTCAGTTTTTCAATACTTTTTCAAAACTCTTCACACTGAGCAAAACAGCAGTCTATGTGGAATACTACTAATAATAATAAAATCCATAGATTAAAAAAATTATTAATAAAACAGCAATTTGGTACATTTTCACAGTAATACCATATTGAAATAAATTCCAAATCTAAAAATGAAATACTTTCCCATTTATTGGTAAAGTGGTATGGTATAATTACCATCTATACAATAGGTAAAAACTTACAAATAATTTTGTACTGCAATATAAACTTGGACCACCTTAAGTCATCTTAAGAGGAATGTGATAAAAGCAACAGATTAATCACTGTTGAGTACAGTACACACCAGAGACAGACACTGTTCAGTAGTGCAAGAAAAGCTCATTGTGATCAAGAAAAACATGGATTCCAGAAAGTCTCCAACAGAGCGGAATCCAGAAACAGGGCAGCCTTTGTTTCCACTGCAGCAGGACCCTCCGGAGTACTCTGATGCTGGATTCCCTCCCTCTCACAGCTATCCCAGCACTTCCCAGCAATACAGAGCTCCGCTGGCATCTGTCCTGTACACTCAAGGGTCATATCCGGGGCAGAATGTGGTCACTGTGCATCCTTTGGTTGAAGTGTTTACTCCACTGCCAGATTACCTGGGCTACTCCTGTCATGGTCCAGGGTGCCTTCTTGGCTCCTCTTGCTGTCTGTGTCCTGTCTTTTTCGGCAGTTCGTGGTCTAGGCAATCAGTGCTGATCTTGCAGCAGGAGTGCACAGATCACGAGCTGACTCTCCCCCACCTGTCGCTTATTCTCCACTCCCATATGTGTCTCTGCTTTTCTGTCCTTCGTCCTAAGTAGATGTGGATTCTGTGGATGAGTGCAAGCATCATTTTCTTACCCTCTGTCCACCTGTGCTTCGGGACTCGTAGCATGGAGATCTGGCAGCTCGAGTGGTGCGCAGTCTCTGCCGGCCAGCTCTGGAATCTGCGCTTACCTGAGCAGTATTTAATTATTGTTTATGTTATTTTGTGGGGAAAATAAAGGATCTATTTTCTTACAAATCCTCTGCATCTGAGTCCTCTATCAATCCCAGGCCGTGACAACTCCATCTTTACCATGCTGTGCTGCTGTTTACCTCTGGGATCGGCTGCTCTTGTTTACTTCATCACAGTAAGTATTAGTTCAAATGAATTAGTTCATTTTGAAAGGGTATCACTTTTATGCCTTTCTTCTGAGAGTGCATGATTGAGGAAAAAAAATGAACTTAAATGATTTTCGCAAATGGCTGCAATATAACAAAGAGTGAAAAATTTAAGGGGGTCTGAATACTTTCCGTACCCACTGTATATATATATATATATATATATATAATGGTTGGCCATGGTTGTTTAACAAGGTTCATATTTCAGTGTTTAAATATTTAACATCATGGATTGATGTTGATATTGTTTCAGTGTCTTTTCATACATTTCAATATTGATTTATAGGCCTTTTCGGTTCAACTTTCTACATGCATTTATATTAAACATTGCTCCAACGTTTTTTATTTTATTTTTTATTTGTTTTACATTTTATTTGCAAATAGCTCAAATTGATTAATTCCCAACTAGAATTTCCTTCACAATGATATTTCTTTGTAATAGTATATAGTTTATAATGACAGTGTCCTGAAAATCTGACCTTCCTTTTATATATGCTAAAATAACTAAAACCTAAACTTCAGTACTCATAAATGCCAACCCATAAAAGGTACATCAGCAGTAAATATTTGTCTGCATCATGTCCCCGACAGTGAAAACACAGTTAATAATCACCCTAAAAAGAGAAAAATCACATAAAAATGAATTTGCACTATTAATACATCCAAATATTTGTGTGTAAAACTGAAAAGGCAACACATTAAGTACCACAATCTCTTGGTCACATGACTAACAGTATGTCATCTTGAGCAGTAGGTCAGATTTTCCAGTCACTGGTCTAATTTAACCCCTGGTAAAGTGAGAGTTAAATGTGTACACAATGTTAATTATTAATGGAATTACTGAATCTCAAAATGATAGTCATTTCCTGTATCTGTGCTTCTACATTCACATTATCCACTTAGATCATGCTTTTATGACTTCCTGTGCAACAATATACTTCTCAGTACATGAACTGACCCTTTAAACCGTTTCTGTTACCACAATTATGATTTTTTTTTTTATTCTTAGTGAGAAAGATTTTGGCACTACAGAATTCTTCTTCTTCTTTGTTATGGAATCCAATACTTTGGGCAATATAGTGTATGTTTGGTGCGGTAGGGGGCCCAACCTCATATTCTTTCATAGGGCCCAAAATTGCTAACGGCGCCCCTGCCTGTTTGTGGGTGGGATATGTTAGTCAGCAAGTGAGCTGTGGCTGCATCCGAAAACTTAGGCAGCTGACTTGCTGCCTCGCTGCTGTATGAGGCAATGACTTTGCAGGCAGCATTTTTGCATGAAGGCACCTCATGAAACTGATTTCGGATAGGCTTCTGAGGCAGCGTAACAGTTTATTGATCTACGGCAAAATAGAGCTTTGGTGATAACTAAGTGAATATTTCATTACTGCAATATTAATTTCTCGCTAGAAATGACATCAAAAGTGGAAAACGTTGATCAAAAACATACATTTACACACAAACTGACCACCGACCACAACTTTCAGATGCCATCTTTATTTTTTAGCTTAACTGTCACAGAATGGAATGTACAGGACTGTGGGATATCAAAGGCAGCAAAGGATACATCCATGCTGCCTTCAAAAATCGTCCTGATGAAGGCATCTCAGGAGACAGGAACTGAAGCTAACATTGAATTTGGACGTGCCTTGAGGCCTTCCTATGCGTCCTCCGAATGCAGCATTTTTTCAGTTTTTGGATGCAGCCATTTTGTCCTCAAAGTTGATGTGTTAGAAGCAGGAAAAATGGGAAAGCATAAGGATTTGAGCAAGTTTGACAAGGGCCAAATTGTGATTCTAGACGACTGGGTCAGAGCATCTCCAAAACTTTATTGATTAAATATAAGACACACTTCTAGAAAAAAAATGGCTTTAGAAAGGTAAAAATGCCCATAAAGGGTAAAAATAATTTTAAACTTGCTGGAAAAGATTCATTTCTGTCACTGCTGTGAACTGACCACCACACAGAGTCAGCTGTCCATGACAGTCCTAAAGCGCAACACACTCAGCAAAATATCATCTGATTATCAATCATTATCGATAAAATCCCAGAAAATATAGAGATATAATTTTTTGTCAACATCGCTCACCCCTAGGCTAGAAATTTAATTCTTCTTTACTTAGTGATTGTTTGGTACACCTAATTCACTGATCATAGTAAAATCATCTTTTATCTTAGAATTAGGTTTTCTCAACAATAACGAGGACAAGACAAAAAAAAATTTAAATAAAAAAATTTGCATCATAAGTATGTATATCAATTTTATTTTATTGTATTTATTTTTATTTTTTTGTGAAGGGGTGGGGTGGGGGGTTAGGGGGACCCCCGGACCCCCCAAGAGCTTTGACACAATTCGAACACTGTACAAGACTTCAGCTGCTCAACAGTACATAGTTGTTGTTGTCTGGTTGTCCTTTTAAGCATGTCATCTTGATGGCAGTATATGTCTCTGTACAATCCAAATATATGCCTCCACATAAATGGTACTTTCACACATATTCAAGTCACCCATGCCGTTTGCACTAATGCACCCATATACCTTGACAAACGTTTGCTTTTGCACCTGTCATGATTGAAGTCTGGATGGTCCCTTTCATTTTTGGGACTGACCATTTGATGTCCGTTTTCCCCAAAAACAAGCTGAAATGTGGACTCATCTGACCACAGCATGCATTTTCCCTGTCTTTTGGACAATCTAAGACGAGCTCGGGTCCAGAGAACTCGCTGGCGTCTCTGTCTAGAATTTATGTGTAGATTTCTTATTTCGTAACAGAGATTCAAGTTGCATTTCTTGATGCAGCTCAGACTGTGTTAAGTGATAGCAGTTTTCTGAAGTACTCCCAAGCACATGTGGCTATATTTCACACAGCAACATGACGGTTTCTCTTGCAATGCCATCTGAGGGCTCAAAGGTCACACACATTCAACTGAGGTGTCCTGCCTTGCCCTACACGTACTGATATTTCTCTGGATTCCCTGAATCTTTCCACAGTATTATGTATGGTAGTTGGTGAAAGACCTAAATTCTTTGCAATTTTGCATTGAGAAATGTGATTTTTAATTTGTCTGACAATTCTCTCATGAAATTTGGCACAAAGTAGTGAGCCACAATCCAGCTTTGCTGGCAAAGTCAGGATGCTCCATATAAACCCAATCATGATACCCTCATCTATTACCAATTCACCTGCTTATTGTGGACTGTTTCAAAACAGTTTAATATGGATATTCTATTACCTTTTCACTTTTATAATGCCTCTGTCCCAACTTTTGTGGAGAGTGTTGCAGCCATCAAAATTAAAAACTGTTTATATTTACAAAATATACATTTAAGTTGGTCAGTGAAAACTTTGGAAATCTTTTAATTGTGCCTTTGTCAATTAAATGAAGGTTAAAGACAGTTAACAACTCATGTGTTAACAACTGCACTCATTCAGATTTTGGAAATCTTTTAATTGTGCCTTTGTCAATTAAATTAAGGTTAAAGACAGTTATTCTTGATTTTATTGCATTTTACAAAACGTCCCAACTTTTCTGGAATTGGGGATTAAAATACATTACAAATAAAATAAAATAAAAAATACTTTCAAAACAATTAGATGTAGCTGAACACCTACATAGGTGTTAGTCTTTCCGCTTTATTACCATATATACAGATTTTATACTGTAATGTAAACTTGGACCACATAACATACTTGCAATGAATTCTCTAAACTGAGTGGTGTCAGTTATTTTCTGGGGACATTTTACAAATAAAAACATTGTATTGTGCTACCTGTTTTTAGTGTTTTAGGTCATTGAATGACAGCATGCTTGCTGGGTGACAACCTTTGCTAGTGTTATGGAAGAATGAGTTCATCTGAGTCATGTATAAAACATGCTCAGGAATTAAGAAAACATCACATTTTTGTCCTGATGTTTAATTTTCCTGAGCTCATCAAGTTACATGTTGATTCCACCAGGTGGAGCATGCAGTCAAACTGGAGAAGTTACAGTGAATTCAATCTATGCTAAAATCTTGTCACTCCTCCCCTTACAAAACAATCCAACCTACCAGTCACTGACTATTGAGTACAGTACACACCAGAGACAGACACTGTTTAGTAGTGCAAGAAAAGCTCATTGTGATCAAGAAAAACATGGATTCCAGAAAGTCTCCAACAGAGAGGAATCTAGAAACAGGGCAGCCTTTGCTTCCACTGCAGCAGGACCCTCCGGAGTACTTTGATGCTGGATTCCCTCCCTCTCACAACTATCCCAGCACTTCCCAGCAATACAGAGCTCCGCTGGCATCTGTCCTGTACACTCAAGGGTCATATCCGGAGCAGAATGTGGTCACTGTGCAGCCTACAGTTGAAGTGTTCACTCCACTTGCCAATCCACTGCCAGATTACCTGGGCTACTCCATCTTTACCATGCTGTGCTGCTGTTTACCTCTGGGATCGGCTGCTCTTGTTTACTCCATCACAGTAAGTATTAGTTCATATACCTGTCTTATTTACTTCATTTAACATATACATACCTTTCTTAAACACACACACACACACACACATATATAACTTTAAGGTACTAATATGCACCGTTTAGAGGCAAAGATGTACCTTTTGATTGTCATGTTTCATGTCTGTATAATGGACTCTTAATAATGGGAACTGAAACAGACAATAGCAAAAGTCAGCAAAAGCCTGCATCAACCTTTATTTATGTCATGAATCAGTGTTGATATTGTAACGTAGACTTTTCATACATTTCAGTGTTGATTTATAGGATTTTTACATTAATTTACATTAATTAGCTGACAGTATTTCAACCACATTTAAACATTAAATGTTGGTTTTATGCTGACTGGGTTACATCTAAAGATGTGTGCTCACTGAAGATTTTATTTATTCTGAACTCAGACATGCTCAGATTTTTTACAGCATATGTAAAATATGACTGGTGTCTGTCGGTATATTTGTGTTCCTGTTCTGTGTTTTGTTCCTGTTTTGTGGCTTCCTGTAACTTTCTTTGACATTAAAAGAGGTGTGGCACCACAGAACAAAAACTGAATGTACAGCAGGTCCTCTTGAGTACAAAAAAAAAAACGAGCAAAATAATACATGCATTACAGAGGTTCTTTCACAACAAAAATGCCCTCTAGCTATGATGCTACACAGCAAAATCCCCAGAGTTAAATCAACTCTGCTCAGAGTGATTCTTTGACATTAAAAGAGGTGTGGCACCACAGAACAAAAACTGAATGTACAGCAGGTCCTCTTGAGTACAAAAAAAAAAAACGAGCAAAATAATACATGCATTACAGAGGTTCTTTCACAACAAAAATGCCCTCTAGCTATGATGCTACACAGCAAAATCCCCAGAGTTAAATCAACTCTGCTCAGAGTGAATATTGTCCCAATCTACAGAGTGTTAAAGTAACACTGAAGCCGAGTTAAAGTCGACAAGATAATTAAGCAATTAATTAATTGATGAGTGAGCATTAGTAAAGAAAACCCACTGTTAAGAATGTTGAAGATGAACAATACTGCTCAGGCTTTTAGGCATGAAAACATATTACATAATCCTCAACAGTGGTAACTCTGCTCTGCTCTTGCTAGTTTTACCCATTAAACCATTTACCCTGACCAGGTTCCTGGATGGGAAACCGTATGGAAAAATTGTGGTTTCTACTGGAAGCAGCCAGTAGAATGTGACTGTAAAAAACAATGTCCTTCAGATGAGACGTTAAACTGAGCTCTTCTCTGTGGTTGCATAAAAACACCTGCAATATACCTCTACGAAGTTATGCATTTCAGAGAGAAACATAATATTTAGTGACAGGAAGTAGGAAGGGACAGTGTGAGAATGATTTGATGCCATTCTGTCAATAGATATTTCACAAAGGGGTTTTTCATAAACAAAATTCAAGTGTAAACCTTAACGGCACAATCAAACACATAGTGGTAGTGTTGAAACAGCAATTAGAAATAAAAAAAAAATAAAACATCATAAAAATAGCAGCAAAATAAAACACAAGAGAAAGGGGGGAAAGGAGGTGAGGGTCTTATTCTAGTAACAAAAACAAAGTCAAAGCAGATTAGAGTTTCTGGGCGTTTCTGTCCATCATGTAGCGGAGAGTGGGGCACAACCTAACACTTAATTTTTTTCCACATTAATTTCACACGTCTAGTACAAATATGTGGTCTTGTTTCAAAATTAGTGTATATTTTTTTCATTATTTACCCCAAAAGAATGGTAGTGGAATGTGACAATATATCCCATAGGTGGGGCACATTGTTACAACTGAGGGGTTATATTGTAACATGACCATATGACAGCTTAAAATGTTGTCTGATCTAATGAAAAAGATATACAAGACAAACTAAATTATTTTGTCAACTAAATAAATGAATAAATAAATAACTTTTTAAGAAATTAAAAATAAACTAATTTTGCTTGGGATGGCCCAGATGTTTTGACCCTGTCATCAGAACGCTCTGACTCGGAAGTAAACGCCCACTGCTATAATTGGCTAACAGTTGTGTATGTTTGACAGCCTACATCCTTCATAGATGGACGCTGCTGTGATTCAGGTTAAAAACGCATAAATGCTCAGTACAACGACCTGTAATATCAGACAAAGCAATAGTGTGCACATAATAAAAAATAGTTCTTCACGTGTGGTGCCACATTACTGTCAGATCCAATATAGTCGGCAGAGTATCGTCTTTTATGCTGAGTTCACACTGCACGATTTTCAAAGACGTCGCATCACTGTTGGTTTCACACTGAACGATTATCTGGGGTAGCATTCAGTTGTTGCTGTGTTCACACTGCACGATGGAACGATGACAGGAGGTTACACACTGCATGACTTTACAATAGGAAGAATCGCCGACAGCTCTGTCTGGTGCAGGGTTGACAGGTTTTCGCTACAAAACCCGCCCAATTCCTACTCAAAACTAGCCTGAAATTAGCCCAACTGCTTTCGAGGGGGTTCCCTAGTAAAAATAGCGTTCGGGGGGTAAAATACCAATTTTTTTGGCGGGGTTCTCCTGTTACAATTCACATTCCAGGGCCTAAATATCACGTTATTGGGGTCGCTTCAACCT
>NW_015505764.1:989952-1036140 GCF_001515645.1 Sinocyclocheilus grahami | reverse complement strand
GACAGGAGGTTACACACTGCATGACTTTACAATAGGAAGAATCGCCGACAGCTCTGTCTGGTGCAGGGTTGACAGGTTTTCGCTACAAAACCCGCCCAATTCCTACTCAAAACTAGCCTGAAATTAGCCCAATTGCTTTCGAGGGGGTTCCCTAGTAAAAATCGCGTTCGGGGGGTAAAATACCAATTTTTTTGGCGGGGTTCTCCTGTTACAATTCACATTCCAGGGCCTAAATATCACGTTATTGGGGTCGCTTCAACCTGCTGACATAAAAAACAACCGGCGGCAATCGCGGATTTGGAAACACTGCTCCGCAAACTACGTTTCATATAACTCCTCCCCGAACTTCCCTCTGCCCTGTATCTTGGTCTCTCATTGGCTGTAGGTCATCGCCGATGTGTTTTTCAGTCAGAATTCATTTCACACTGCGTGATTGTGAATCGCCAACAGCTCCAGATATTTAGCATGCCAAATATTTAAAGGGCATCGGCGATTCCCTCAGATGCGTCTTTGATAATTCACACTGCGTGATTGTCATTCGCGTGAACGAGCACCAATTTTCCTCTGATTTCGGGCATTTGTCGGCGATTTCGCAAAACATGTCGGCGAGTGAAAAATTTGGCTAAAATCGTGCAGTGTGAACTCAGCATTAGGTTTTCTACAACTTGGCACTGCACAGCATCTTGTTTTCTTCAAAGCATCTTTAATCTTTATCGTTTGATTTCTTTGTAGACCTGTGTTTGACTTTCTCGTTATTTACACTACGGTGGGCGGGGCTAAACAGGCAGTGATGTAGAATCGGTGGGCGGGGCTAAACAGGCAGTGATGTAGAAGCAGGCCTTGATCTTCTTCTGCAGAAGCGGGGTTTAGTCCCACTATTACATCAGTTCTACAACAGTTACATCATAAATTCCACAACCTGTCGTATATATACGTCAATATAAATATAAGCTGTGTCAATATAAGCTGTTTTTAGACTAATGAGAATGTTTTGAGTTCTGAAACTCACAGGATGTTTTTTAGTACAGTGACCTCTTGTATGTCAAAATATTAAGGGGATTTTGATTTCTCAGTTCATGGCTTTAAGTTATTTATCAAAAAGTCTAGGTTTTCCTCCTTCAACAATACTCCAACTTTAATTGAGACCACAGTCAAGGGGTGTAATGATATGTTTGGAATTAAGCCAGTTTTGAAATTCAAGCCAAAACTCCTGTACAAGTTCACACTGGAAGAACATATGTTCCACAGTTTCGATATCTTTCTCACAGAACCCGCATGAATTGTTCTCCCAGTTAAATCTTTCATGTAAGAAGTTATTTTGGATTATTTTTTGGCCTTAGGAAAGATCAGATAAGCTAAATATTGCTTCCTTATTTTCTTTGCTTTTTCTTCACTTCATTTTTGAAGAGCATATTTTTGATTCAGTTGACTGTGGTAGTACTGGTTGGATAATACATTTCTAATAAACTTATCTGTAAACTGATAACACAGAACAGACATTTGGAGGGAACGTGAGGTAGAAACAGAAGTCATTCGCCTTATTAGAATACATTGTACAACTAGAATAATTTTGAAACTGATATTTCAAGGTAAAAATAAATAAAAAAATTTACTTACATACAGTTGTTTTAAGTGTTAAATTGTAACTATATACATATAACCAGCAGATTAATCACAGTGCATTAAGACAACTGTTTTGTATTACAAATGTTATTAAATGTTATGTTTTAAGAAATGTTGAAATATACAAATGAGGCATTATTTCCAGAACAGAAATTTTGACTTTTTTTCTCTCTTTAACTCAGAAGGGATTTAGTTTCTCTTTTAATCACTCCATACATCAAAAAATACTGTCAACAGCCAGAAAAAAAAAAGTTTTGTTTATAAGGAAAACCTCTCTGTAACATCCTTCAGAATATAGAAATGAAATTTGAACTTCCTGGTTTAGTGTGTGAGAAAAAACTCCTTTTGAGAAAACAGCCTTTATAGATATGTATTGTAATTGAAATCTTCAGATGCAAATAGATAATATATAGTAATAGAAGCAAAATAGCCCAAATTCTCAAAATTGACCAAAAACATTGGTTTTCCCACTGGTGTCTTGCCTAAAGGAGATTGCATCTAAATCTCTAATTCTTTCTCATCTGAAATGCTGCTCTCCATGCATATAATTATATTTATTATCTTACTTTCCCTAAATCAACATACAAAAATAGATCATGCCAGACCAGTTAATCTAGTTTAGACCAGGTACTATTAATAGGTAGCAACAGATCTGAAGATTTCACAAACTAGTGCAAATGCTGATGAGTGATGTTTAAGAACTCTTTATAATACTGAGATACATGTTTTGTGATTTTGTTACAGCCAATCCTAAAAATCGATAGTTGAATTTCTAATTTCCATTTGCTTTCTATATTTTTACACTGTTAGTGTTCCTTTTTGTGGAGTTTTTTTTATGCTCAAACAGCAACATTACAGACTAACTAAAGTTGAAAAAGTGAAAAAGCATAATAGGACCCCCTTTAATGTATTTGGTCTTGGTGGAATAGATCTGCTATGGTGCTGCTGCTGCTGTAGCAGCAGAGCAAGTACCAAAACTTGCTACTGCCAATACATCCACAACATGCTGCTGTGAGCATGTAAAATATTGCTGCTGCAAATAATAACACTTGAAATAACCCCATATAGCATACATGAATCACATCGTAGCAGATCTATACAGGTGGAGCTGGGGAAAGTGAAGGGTTTCTGAAGCAAGTTGCAACTGCTACTGCAGGCACTAATCATATATTTGAATGTTGAGCAGCGAGCTCATTGGCTACCGATACAGGAGAGAACCAATCAGCTGTGCCATGTGATAATGATGTCATTAGATCAGATTGAGTTAGACCATATCGGACTGCGCCATCTAGAGTTTCATAACTCTGTATTTAGATCACCTCTCAAAAGAATAAAACAAAGATATCTGAACAAAATGCAAGTTTTGGCTATTAGCAATCCATATCCTAAAGGACCCACCGCAATATTTCAATCACTAAAAACAGCGGTAGCCTACGTTCTAAAACGTTTTATGTGAAAACACTTAAAGTGCCTTTAAAACAGTGATATTAAAAGATCTTATTCAGTACACACCTTATTGATGATGCATGCTTAATGCAGGCAAGCAAATGAGCCTGGAATATGAACGCAATGCACTGGTTAAGCGTCTTTTTTATAATGTTTTTCTATGGGAAAACATTTAATATTAAACTTCATGCATTGCACTTATATTCTGGGTTCATCTGCTTGCCTGTACAAGGTATGCATCATCCTTAAGGTGTATACTGAATTTGGCCTTTAAATATCACTGTCTTACCACATTACTACTAAACCTGATACAAATTACTGGCGTTCAGTGGAGGAAAGCCTTGTTTTGCCCTCCATGTGGGCATTCCTGTAAGGAAAAGTTGGAGCGAGAGAGCCAATTCAGTGGATGGTGGTTATTAGGAGACCATGATTGACAAGGGCCAGTGGAGAGAATTTGGCCAGGACACCGGGGATACACCCCTACTCTTTTCAAGAAGTGCCATGGGATTCTTTCTGACCACAGAGAGTCAGGACCTCGGTTTAAAGTCTCGTCCAAAGGACGATGCTTTTTTTACAGTAGAGTGTCCCCATCACTAAGACCCACACAGACCACAGGGTCACTAACACCTCTTCCAGCAGCAACCTAGTTTTCCTAGGAGGTCTCCCATCCAGGTACTGACCAGGCTCAGCCCTGCTTCAATAGGCAACCAGTCTTGGGCTACAGGGTGATATGACTGTGGCCACATTTTCTTACTTTTTTAAAACCCAGGGTTCTGCAGGGTAGCAGTCTTTACAATTAAAGCGGCCTCAAATAAACAATCTCAAGTAACTGCATTATCTGTATTTATTTACTGTATTTATTCCCACTTACCGTGGGAAGTCGTGGCCTAATGGTTAGAGAGTCGGACTCATAACCCAAAGGTTGTGGGTTCGAGTCTCGTACCGGCAGGGATTGTAGGTGGGGGGAGTGAATGTACAGAGCTCTCTCCCACCTTCAATACCACGACTGAGGTGCCCTTGAGCAAGGCACCGAACCCCCAACTGCTCCCCAGGCACCGCAGCATAAATGGCTGCCCACTGCTCCGGGTGTGTGTTCACGGTTTGTGTGTGTTCACTGCTGTGTGCACGCACTTTGGATGGGTAAATGCAGAGCACTAATTCTGAGTATGGGTCACCATACTTGGCCACATGTCACTTCACTTTATATTATCTGGTCATCACAAAAAGCAGAATAGGATAATAAAACGAATAAATAAATAATAAAATAATCCAAAATAATAAACCTTTTATCAGTTTGCTTTTTGCTAATTTTACTTTTTTATTTTATGTTTTAATCTTAAATAAAGTTCTAGCAATTTTGTTGTTGTTTTTTCATTTTGTATTTGTTATTGTAGGCCTTTTTTTTAAATCTATGTAGTTTTTATTTATGTTTATTAAAATTTTTGCTTTAGTTGTTTCAGCACATCAAGTTGCACTAAATTCAAATAAGAAATGTTTCATTGGCAACTAGCTGACAAAAAAATAAGGTTAACTTCGTTATATTTTATTTAAGTTAATGTTTACACCACACGAGGGCGCTTAATGTGTATCTCCGTGACAGGCGTCGTTTCCTTGGCTCTAATATGAAAAATAACGCAAATGGTCTTCTGTTTAAACGATCACCATACTTGGCCACATGTCACTTCACTTTATATTATCTGGTCATCACAAAAAGCAGAATAGGATAATAAAACGAATAAATAAATAATAAACCTTTTATCAGTTTGCTTTTTGCTAATTTTACTTTTTTATTTTATGTTTTAATCTTAAATAAAGTTCTAGCAATTTTGTTGTTTTTTTTTCATTTGTATTTGTTATTGTAGGCCTTTTTTTTTTAAATCTATGTAGTTTTTATTTATGTTTATTAAAATTTTTGCTTTAGTTGTTTCAGCACATCAAGTTGCACTAAATTAAAATAAGAAATGTTTCATTGGCAACTAGCTGACATAAAAATAAGGTTAACTTCGTTATATTTTATTTAAGTTAATGTTTACACCACACGAGGGCGCTTAATGTGTATCTCCGTGACAGGCGTCGTTTCCTTGGCTCTAATATGAAAAATAACGCAAATGGTCTTCTGTTTAAACGATAAAAAAAAACTCGAATGCGGTAATAGGTAAATATGGAGCACCATTCATGTTTAGTTGACATGTTTAATGTGATATGTTTGCTCTGTCTGTCTGCGGACGCCCCGCCCACCGCTCAGTCTCTGCAGCACGCGCCGTCTCTCACGTACTGCGCATCCGCCCGCCACTGTCAAGGTCACGTGCAACCGCGTGCGGAATTCCACACTTTCCTCATCCTGACGTTACAGCCATGCAAGCTCACTTCTGCTTTTTCACAGTGACTAGGATGTGCACCTTAATATCCAATATGAGGCTATGAAATCTAAATTAACCAGTTGCCCTCAAAACGAAGGTTTGTGTTTATCCAATGGTCTTTTTCGGTGTCTTTTGCGCATAGTGTAGATGATCTTTAATACTGCATCTGTATCATGACACGTGGTCCTTGCATCCTTTCAAGGAGCTTTGACACAGAAAACAACTTTCAAGAGGATACTTTAATTAAACTGCTGTTATCTTATGAAATGTAAAATATAATAAGATGCCCAGAGAACATCATTTTGTATGGAAGATATGCGTCCTTTACAGTTTCATTTAGCATTTTGGAAGTCTAGCTAGCAGATCTATATAGCACCGAACTGCGCTTGTTTCAGGCATGTTATAAATCTCCCCTCTGTGTCCTTGTATAGTCTCGTTTTACCCAGTCTCCCATCATCCGCGTTTTCATAGCATTCGTGATAGATTGCTCGTATACGCTTCTTTAAAATGACCCCACGTGACATCAGGTTGCCAGGGCGACAGGTCCCGGTGGCACGTGTCTGGTATAAAAGGGTGCAGCATTACGCGGAAACTGAGCAGAAGCCGCAGCAGCATCACTGAGGAAGGTGAGTTCTTCCTCATAGGCTTGCATCGTTTTTGTGTCGAATCCATAGACTGCAGACTGTCATACACATATTGAACATTTTAAAGATGACATTTAGCTTTGCAGGATGTTAATTGCTGCGTTTGGGCTTGTAGGGTTTCTGCGTGATGCACAAATATGGAGGCGTGGTTCGTTCATTCATTTTATGCGGCTTTGTGCAAATATTCATGCGTTTTATTTCAGAATAAAAAATAAAAAAAAACATACCCATGACATTTTAGTCATTTGTTATATAAAAATGTTAAGAATAAGCATCGTGACGTGTCTTGCGGGCCGCCCGCGATGGGCTCATTGCGTCATATCATTCCAGAATGTACCATCTGCTAAGACGCTGATATTTTCCACTCAGATGACTGTTTGCGTGTCCCAGGAAAACTGTCCTGGTTATGCCCGTCTGTGTGTCCTTGTTCTGTCACATTAGGTGTTTTTGCTGTGAGGAAATGACTTATTGTTGGGTCAGAGGAAATGCATTCCTCTCGTCTCCAAAAGAGAAGGTGTGGCATTGTGGTTCTTCAAGACTTGCTTCCTACTGCATCAGGATATTGAGCAATTCTGCCAAATGAGATCAAAATGAATACAGAGAAACTGAAACAACGTGATATAAATAAATAATACAATTAATTCATATAATAATACAAAAATAATAAGAGGCACAATAAACAGTTAATCAACCAAATAACATAGTTTAACTGTAGGCCATATATGGTTGTCAGGAGCATTATGGGTAGTGTAGTTCTTCAATAGGGATTCAGCAATTAAACACAATTTTTTTATTAAGGTTTTTCTTTAATATTTTACTACAGTTAATGCTTAATTTAATTTCAAATAACACTTTTTTTGTTTTAGTTAATTAAAATAACCCTGCCCAGACCATCTTTTTAAGCAGACCGTGAAGGTCATTTTTGGCCATTTCAATGGTGCACAGAGACAGAAGTGGCAGATGAAGTCCAATCAATGGTGTCTATGGAAAACCTGTTCATTTGTCTCATTAATGACCGTGTGCATGGTTCTGCACTACTTGCCTTGATGAAAGCATAAACATGGACTCAAAACAAACCATAGCTCACTAAAACCCAACAGATGAGATGTTCTCCATCAACTAGCCACATCTATGGGCTTTTAGAGGGCTATATTTTGTTGTGACTACACGTATACGCACTATAACTCTGTTAGCTAAAATGTGTTTATATTTTCAAATGTCAAACAAAGTATAATGCATTAGAGCCACTCCCTTGAGTTATTTTGCACGCAGTCTTGGAGTGTTTGAAATACCGCAGTAAAGTAAATCACAGGGATGTTACTTTACATCTAGCTGTATAAAGAGCATCAGCAGAAATCAACACATTCTAAACATTTCTAAAGCCTAAACTGATTTAGACTGCCAGTTTGTATTAAAAGGTAGAACTAAATCAGCTAAAACACTTTTAACTGAATTTATTTTGTTAACTTTTGCATTGTAATTTCAATGAGTAAGTCACATCCCCGTTTCATATGCACACATATCCATTTCCAGTTGCAGTTAAACATCCTCCTCTTCCTTTTTGTACTTCTTAGGCGTTATCCTTATATGGCATAATGTAAAAATATTTGACTCTTGTGCAGTAGTCAGGCTCATATTACGTGAGACCCATCCTCACACACATGCTATTCACTTTGATAATAGAGAAAACTGCAAACGATGTCGGACATGTAACAACTTGTTGCATATTGAAGCCCACAGTGAAGATTGTTTTGCAATGCATGTACATTCCCCCTTTCACTGCACTGCCAATATTTCAGCAGCTTCCTGTGTGCGCATGAGGAAGTTAAAGGGCAAATTGTTAAGTGCATGACTTGCTGCCCCTGTTCTGCATGAAAAGAGAAGAATAAAAGCTGTCTTAACACAATAGATCTTCTGCTCTGCCAGGCTGATAAAGTATGCTGGTCCAGTGAGGCCAAGGTTTGGAAATTTCCCAGACAGTATGCTAATGGGCCCAAGAACAATAAAAACTAGAGAACAGTTCAAGCCTCCACCCACCATACAGAACACCACACTGGCTCAGAGAAAGTCCATGAAGTTCAATCCCACAAGTGTGTTTAGACAGACCACTGAGCTAGTGAGGGTGGGCGGTATGATTAAAATCTAATTTCACAGAGATCTAAGAAAATAAAATTCAGTCTATATCACACTAAGGCTATTATTTCACAAGATGAAATTAAAATGCTATTTATTCTGTGGAATTTGATGGGCACATTGCGATAAGATTCAAAACAAATGCAGGTTCTGTACAAAAACTGCTACATATTATTAAACACTTGAGTTCAAAACAACAGTGAAATATAAAGTTATATTATACGTTGTAAAGTTGATGCAATTGTTCTAAAAGCCTGCTTTGTTTTTGTCTTCTATTATTTCAGGTTCAGGACCACAATCCATACTCTTTCAATAATGTCTGATCTTTGCGTTGGAATCAATGGGTAAGTTCACATCTGATCTCTCATGATTAAGGTTTTAATATATGATTGGACAACATAACAAAATACTAAATGCCAAACATGAGTCTATTTTTGACAAAGGATCTGTTCGACAACCTAAAAATGATACTATACCTAATGAACAGTGGTATAGATGGTGGACGAAGCAAGATGAAGATCAATTCTGAATTAACTTAGAATTGATTCAGTACCTGAAAGTACTAATAAAAGAGTTGATGAAAAGCTAATAATGTATCAAATTTAAAATAATGAATAAAATTAAATAAACAAACAAATTGAAACTATTAGTAAAAAAACACACACATTTCTTTACCTGCTTGTCATGTGACTATTAGCTAACATTGGAGAACTGTAAACATGCAAAAGTGTTATTAAATATTACCTTAAATTCACAGGGGGATTTCAAGTATATATTTTAGGTAAAAGGAGTTTGGCTGACAAAAAATCTCTGATAATGAATCTAATGACAGTTAAATCTAATGAAATAATTGACATTGACAGTGCTTTGTACTTTTTAGTTGCTGACTATGAAGAACATTCAAAATTGGTCTGATTTTCTTTTTCCCTTAGATTTTTTTTAGAGGCAGTAAACAGCAAGGCATCTCACTAGGTTTTGGGACAGAGCTAATAATTCCATAAATAGAGATTGTAAAATGCAGATAGAGAGAGAGAGAGAGAATGATTCAGAATGATTACAAGAGCTTAAGTCTCCATCCACACAAGCACGTACACACACTCCTGCTGCATAGTCTTTCAGGCAGTGTGTCTTACCAGTCAGATATCAACTGAAAAACATGAATTATTCGCTTTACCTTTCAGTAGAAACATGTAGATATTTCCTTGTTTTGCCCAAAGAAATCACACAGTCCTTCAGTGGAATTTTCCATCGTGTTCCTTGTAGGCAGACAGATGCGGGGGAATGAGAGGCATCTTTCAAAATAACAGATACAAGACAGATTGTGTCATTATGAAACATCTTAAATAACTCTGTGTGTTTGTGTAGATTTGGCCGCATTGGCCGTCTGGTCCTCAGGGCCTGCCTGCAGAAGGGAATTAAAGTCACCGCCATCAACGACCCCTTCATCGACCTGCAGTACATGGTGAGATTCACTGAAGCAGAAATGATGATTCTTGGCATTGTGTAAAGCAGCAGCCATGTTAATCTTACATATAGGCCTGCACTGCATAGTGCTTTTTTTAGCATGAGATTTTAAACACTTTCAAACATGCAGCTTTTACTGTGAATTTAACAGCATTTTTAGCATCCATGCTTAAAGTTAAAATAAAATGGCATATTCCTTACTGCATATTCCTGGTCCTTCATTGGTACACAACATTATAAAACATATATATATTAATCCAAACATATTAGTAATAGAATTTATGCTGCTGAAATTATTCAGTCACAAATCTGTCTTATTTTTCTAATTGTTTTTAAATATACATTTTAAGTTATTTTTGCTTAAAACTAAACTTGCTTTTTGTGAGTCCTATCTCTATCAAATGAATCCTAATCAGATAATCTCAAAATTGAAATCATTTATATTGCTTTACAGGTCTACATGTTCAAGTATGACTCCACTCATGGCCGTTACAAGGGAGATGTGCACCAAGAGGATGGAAAACTGATCGTTGATGGTCAAGCCATCTCTGTGTTCCAGTGGTACGTTTTTTTTGGTCTTATATATGTAGTGATTTTGCTTTTGCCAACCTAGGGAGGCGAAATAGTGTAGTGATGGGTACTCACGTCACAGATGGCAAGAAAGAATGGTGGGATATCTAACTTGTAGAACCTCTTACTGTATTATCAACACAAGAAAGACACAAGTCTAATAAAATAAATTTTATTAACAAAAGATAGACAAGAGTAATCGACAACTACTAAATGAATACCATAAATGATATTATACTATTATTTGTTATCAACTGCAATCAACTATATAATATCTAAAGTAAGTTAGAAAATCATGTACTGATAATATAAGATAATGCCACGGTCTCTGGAAGAGGTTTGGATAAGTGATATTTGCATTCTCTGTGATCGAGTAAGCAGTCCCGGTGGTGGTGACTTCTTCCACTTCTTCCATTGTGCTGGTAGCAATGCAGTGGGGAAAGGAGCAGGAATCCGTTTCAACAGCCTTGAACACGAAGCACTGTAGGATGCTGATCTCCTGGAGCACCAAAAGGTCCTTAGTCTGGAACACGTAGACGAAAGTACCTTGAAGTGAAGGTTGCTCGCCGGAGCTTAATCTTGTTGAAAATGTCTGTATGTCTTCTGCCTCTCTGGGCCAGAGACTCAGAAATCGGCTGCATCTGCTGTTGTCTCGCAATCAACTATATAATATCTAAAGTAAGTTAGAAAATCATGTACTGATAATATAAGATAATGCCACGGTCTCTGGAAGAGGTTTGGATAAGTGATATTTGCATTCTCTGTGATCGAGTAAGCAGTCCCGGTGGTGGTGACTTCTTCCACTTCTTCCATTGTGCTGGTAGCAATGCAGTGGGGAAAGGAGCAGGAATCCATTTCAACAGCCTTGAACACGAAGCACTGTAGGATGCTGATCTCCTGGAGCACCAAATGGTCCTAAAATCTGGAACGTAGATGTAGCCTTGGAGTAGGTGCAGAAGGTCCTTAGTCTGGAACACGTAGACGAAAGTACCTTGAAGTGAAGGTTGCTCGCCGGAGCTTAATCTTGTTGCAAATGTCTGTATGTCTTCTGCCTCTCTGGGCCAGAGACTCAGAAATCGGCTGCATCTGCTGTTGTCTCTTTGGATGAAGACTCTGACGTAGAGTATCTCTTTCCTCGCAGGAGGCTCAGAACATGGTCCCATTTGTTACAGTCTCAGCTCCACAGGCCAGAACGTTGCATGTATCTGTTAGTGTCTCACTGGACGTGCCGGAGACTCAGAACGAATGTGTCTGTTGCTGCCTTCCCGGTAGTGGGACACAGGCTCAGAACAGGTTGAGTCTGTTAGTGTCTCTCCCCTTACAGGACTGAGACTCAGAACTTGATGTTTCTGTTTCTGTTGGACATTTTGCTTATGTTAGTCCACCAAGATCCAATCAAAATGTAGCAAACCTTTGTCCACTATTGTGGTCAGAGGGAGGCCCCACCATAAACTGGGCCCTGGAATGTTCTACTCACTACATATATCATAGTCACCCGTCAAAATGTCTGTATGTCTTCTGCCTCTCTGGGCCAGAGACTCAGAAATCGGCTGCATCTGCTGTTGTCTCTTTGGATGAAGACTCTGACGTAGAGTATCTCTTTCCTCGCAGGAGGCTCAGAACATGGTCCCATTTGTTACAGTCTCAGCTCCACAGGCCAGAACGTTGCATGTATCTGTTAGTGTCTCACTGGACGTGCCGGAGACTCAGAACGAATGTGTTTGTTGCTGCCTTCCCGGTAGTGGGACACAGGCTCAGAACAGGTTGAGTCTGTTAGTGTCTCTCCCCTTACAGGACTGAGATTCAGAACTTGATGTTTCTGTTTCTGTTGGACATTTTGCTTATGTTAGTCCACCAAGATCCAATCAAAATGTAGCAAACCTTTGTCCACTATTGTGGTCAGAGGGAGGCCCCACCATAAACTGGGCCCTGGAATGTTCTACTCACTACATATATCATAGTCACCCGTCAGGAATGTCTCTCTGTTAGAATATAATTCCAACCTTGACACATAGACTGTACTGACTGTACTTTACGTTATAGTAAACCCTGTCATATTAAGAAGATTTGTACATCATACTGCACAGTATATACTAATAGGTAAATGTTTTTAAACTTTGCATGTTTAGTTCAACGAGTAGCATCAAATTATCACCCAAGGAAAAATATGGTTACTGGTTATTTTTAATCCAGTTTTAGAAAAAAAAATGTATGGTTAAAAAATACTTCAAAAATAGTATAATGAGCATGATACTATGCTATTTCAAACATAGCCTGTAGTGTTGTGCTAATTCTTTTTCACTGTTGCACTTAGTATGAAGCCTACTGAGATCCCATGGGGCGATGCTGGTGCCTTGTATGTAGTCGAGTCTACCGGAGTCTTCCTCAGCATTGAGAAGGCCTCAGTAAGTCTGCGCTTCAGCAGGATCTGGAATGTAAATGTATAGCATTAAATATTATTATTATTATTATATTTTCTGATATTTGTCCCCTCTAGTTTCACATCCAGGGTGGTGCCAAGCGTGTGGTTGTGTCCGCTCCATCACCTGATGCTCCCATGTTTGTGATGGGAGTCAACCAGGACAAGTATGACCCCTCCAGTATGACCATTGTCAGGTGAGCAAACCAAGTCCAATCCATGTCAGCATGCAAATGAAATGCATGTGAAATTGTAATGCATGTGAAAGTAACTGACCTCATTGATTAGTTTTGGTGGAATATTAGGAAATAACCATATTTGTGTGTGTGTGTGTGTGTGTGTGTTTTGTTGAAAACATCACAGCAATGCATCCTGCACCACTAACTGCTTGGCTCCCCTGGCTAAAGTTATTCATGATAACTTTGGTATTGAGGAGGCCCTCATGGTAAGTTGATGTTTAATAACACTAAGACACATCAGGATTTTATCTTGATTAGTTGTGTAGCACAAAAATCTATTTATCTCTTTACTCTGAACACTCATTTTCAAAAGTTTGGAGTCAGTTTACTTTAATTCAGTAAGGATGCTGAATAAAGGTATCAAAAAGTGACAGTATATTTAGAATGTTAAAAGATTTCTACTTCAAATAAATGCAGTTACTTTTTTAACTTTATAATCATCACAGAATCTGAAAAATAAATTTATCTCAGTTTTCACAAAAATATTAAGTAGCACAACTGTTCTCAACATTGATAATAATAACTATTTTTTTCTTGGGCACCAAATCAGCACATTAGAATGATTTCTGAATGATTATGTGACACTCAAGACTGGAGTAATGGCCGTCTATGTGTCTTTCTCATTGTTTCTTTTCCATACCTCTTCACAGACCACAGTCCATGCCTACACCGCTACACAGAAGACAGTGGATGGCCCCTCTGCCAAGGCCTGGCGCGATGGACGCGGCGCCCACCAGAACATCATCCCTGCTTCCACTGGTGCTGCCAAGGCTGTGGGCAAAGTCATTCCTGAGCTTAACGGGTCAGTGCAAGACAGATCAAAAAGACGACTGATCAATCTTGAAGTCGATTGGAGAATTTTACCATCTCTCTTTGTTTTGTAGCAAGCTGACTGGTATGGCATTCCGTGTGCCAGTCGCTGATGTGTCCGTTGTTGACCTCACCTGCCGCCTCTCAAGGCCCGCCAGCTACGCTAACATCAAGGAGGCTGTCAAGAAGGCCGCTCATGGTCCAATGAAGGGAATCCTGGGATACACAGAGGATTCAGTAAGTGCTAACAGTAAAAATCTCAAATGCATATTTTCATATATAATAGACAGAAATTGGAATCATTTAATTTGTGTTTTCGTTTAGGTTGTTTCTTCTGACTTCATTGGTGACACTCACTCTTCAATCTTTGATGCCGGTGCAGGCATCTCCCTCAATGACAACTTTGTCAAACTCATCTCCTGGTAAGCTCAAAAACAACATGACTTAAAGGGACAGTCCACCCAAAAATGACAATTCTGTCATTTACTCACCCTCATTTCATTCCAAACCTGTATGCATTTCTGTATTCCATGGAACACAAAAGTAGATATTTTGAAGAATGTTGGTAACCAAATGGTTAATCTGTTGACTTCCATAGTATGGACAGAAAATGCTATGAAAGTCAATGGAAACTGAAACTGTTTGGTCACCAACATTCTTTAAAATATCTTCTTTTGTGTTCAGCATACAGAAAGAAAGTCATACAAGTTTGAAATGACATGAGGGTGAATAAATGATGGCAGAACTTAAATTTTTGGATGGACTAGATCAAATAATCACAATACATTTCCAATGTTTTTGTTGGTGATATAAAACAAAGCCTCACTATGAATATTGCGATGATTTCAGGTTCTAAAGACACAAATTCACAATTTTCCTAGTCACACAGATTATAAATGTGACCGCATTCACACAGATGTTTTAATAGTGTCTTTACTTTCAACTTCAGTGGCAAGGAAGTACAATTCAATTCTGTAAATGGCCCCTCTGCCAAGGCCTGGCGCGATGGACGCGGCGCCCACCAGAACATCATCCCTGCTTCCACTGGTGCTGCCAAGGCTGTGGGCAAAGTCATTCCTGAGCTTAACGGGTCAGTGCAAGACAGATCAAAAAGACGACTGATCAATCTTGAAGTCGATTGGAGAATTTTACCATCTCTCTTTGTTTTGTAGCAAGCTGACTGGTATGGCATTCCGTGTGCCAGTCGCTGATGTGTCCGTTGTTGACCTCACCTGCCGCCTCTCAAGGCCCGCCAGCTACGCTAACATCAAGGAGGCTGTCAAGAAGGCCGCTCATGGTCCAATGAAGGGAATCCTGGGATACACAGAGGATTCAGTAAGTGCTAACAGTAAAAATCTCAAATGCATATTTTCATATATAATAGACAGAAATTGGAATCATTTAATTTGTGTTTTCGTTTAGGTTGTTTCTTCTGACTTCATTGGTGACACTCACTCTTCAATCTTTGATGCCGGTGCAGGCATCTCCCTCAATGACAACTTTGTCAAACTCATCTCCTGGTAAGCTCAAAAACAACATGACTTAAAGGGACAGTCCACCCAAAAATGACAATTCTGTCATTTACTCACCCTCATTTCATTCCAAACCTGTATGCATTTCTGTATTCCATGGAACACAAAAGTAGATATTTTGAAGAATGTTGGTAACCAAATGGTTAATCTGTTGACTTCCATAGTATGGACAGAAAATGCTATGAAAGTCAATGGAAACTGAAACTGTTTGGTCACCAACATTCTTTAAAATATCTCAGCATACAGAAAGAAAGTCATACAAGTTTGAAATGACATGAGGGTGAATAAATGATGGCAGAACTTAAATTTTTGGATGGACTAGATCAAATAATCACAATACATTTCCAATGTTTTTGTTGGTGATATAAAACAAAGCCTCACTATGAATATTGCGATGATTTCAGGTTCTAAAGACACAAATTCACAATTTTCCTAGTCACACAGATTATAAATGTGACCGCATTCACACAGATGTTTTAATAGTGTCTTTACTTTCAACTTCAGTGGCAAGGAAGTACAATTCAATTCTGTAAATCAGTTCAAATGGTATTTTTCAGTTAATTGATTCAAAACAGTCTCCCCCATATCATATTACTCATCTGATTTTATTTTATTAAAAAATTAATATAGATATAATTTGTTGTTTATTGTCATTCATTGTTATATTATTGCATATAAATACAAAAATAATTAAATATTATTCCTTATTTTTATAATTATTTATTTAGTGAAAGTCCAAAATAATAGCTAAATATGTCAAATATAGATTTTTTTTCTAATTTATTTTTCATTAAACATTTTGACTGTTAGGTCCAAATTAATATTTTCAGAGAAAATACAGTGCATAAATATTGAGGTACATTTATTGTCAAATGTAAAAAAATAAAATAAAAGATTTATAAACTATATAACCCAGCCCTAAGCAAAAAAAAAATGTCTGCAGAAAAAGCAGTGGTCTAATCATCTTTTGTCTTTCTTTCTCACAGGTATGACAACGAATATGGCTACAGCCATCGTGTTGCTGACCTGTTAGTGTACATGCACTCCAAAGAGTAACTCAAGTTTTGCGACAGCAAAAAGGCCCCACCATTCCTTCTTTTCAATGCACTCATTTCATAGCTGAAGCCATAGCGACAAGCCTTAGCATTCCTGTTCCCACCTACGAGACATTCGTCTCTGTAGACGTCTGTGTGTGCGTGTTAGTTTCTTTTGACAGTATTTGTATTTGTGTCAGTGTCACTTCACAGGCATTGCTGTAGTTGTTGCCATTCTGGGTGTAATCACGTTGTGTTGGTGTAAAGAGAATAACTAATTACCAGTTACATGAGGTAAAAGACTACTGTAATGCAGTTTAAAAAGAAACTAATTAAAGTGTTTGAAAAAACAAATGTGTTCCAGATCATTCTGTTTCTTAAAAGGTGTACTTATGTACATCATGGTAATAGTTTATCCCTATAAAGCTTGCTGTGTATTATGTTTGAAAAATGAATTTCTAAGGACTCTAAATTCTGAAGATGATCAAACCTTTGCTGCACACTATCTTCTACAAAATCTTCTAATCGTCTACAGACTTCTATCGAATAACTTTTATATTGCTAGTAAAATTTCAAGATGAACATTTACCAAACTGAAGCAACTTCGGGTTACTTGATTATCCATATATATATATATATATATTAGAATAATAGTAAGAATAGATATGAGTTAGAAATGATACAACAAACTTCTGAAGGAATGATTATTTGTTCAACTCTCAATCATCACTACGTTATATGTTTTGTCCACCACAATTAAAACTACTGATCATAAAACCAAGCATGCAAATATATTAATAAGACATATTATTGGGAGATATAGAGTGACAACTGGTATTTATATGGAAGTAGTTTCACACTGTAAAATCTTACTGATTTATGCTGCAAGCTATCAGATTTTCATCTTACTTTTTGCCCATATAAATAACAACTGCACTAAAAAGGTGTTTTTTCCCCTCAAGATGAGCCATATGTGCCATGAAAGCCTGATGTATCAAATATGATGCATAATATTTGCATACAGTAAGTGCACAAACTATACGACTTGGGGTATAGTCTGAAAACTATATAAATATAAAATCGCATAGTCGGACTATAACATTTCTCCAGTATTTCTCTGCTTGTGGACGCGATTCACAAACTGAACGAACCACTTCGTGTTTCTACTGAATATTCAGGCATCCTACTCTTTTGACATACTGCTTTTTGCACAATATATAGTAAGGACGTATGCATATTAAGGCGTATCCTGCATGAAAACTAGCCATTTTAATAGCTGTGTATTAAGCAATATGTTTAGAGGAGAGCTGCCACTTGATATTAGAAGAGTCAAGTTGATGTTGACTTATTGGATTTCTGTAAAGGGACATGATGAAACTCATCCAATTAAAAAAGTATTGGGAAAATGTTGGGAACATGAGTCAGACAAGTTTAGAAGTTTTGGAAGGATAGCAGAAGAAGAAGCCCAGTCATGTGGAATAATACATGTAGAAATGAGCCCTGCAGTAGTAGTGTCACCCATTTCACATTGGTTATTCCCTTTACCATTAGTAGACTTCAATTTGCAAGAAATGATTAATGACAAAAATAGAGTAATAGCAAAAGATGTCATTGTTAAACTGTATCTAGAACAGAATTACAACTCCGCAATCTCAATTTTCACTGATGGTTCCAAAGATCACGAGACAGGACAAGCATCAGCATCTGGATTTGTCAAGTCAAGTTTATTTGTACAGCGCTTTTCACGATACAAATCATCGCAAAGCTTTATGTATGTATAGAGTGAATAAGATAGGAATTAAGATATGTTTCCTGTGAGTTCCAGCACACGTGGGAGTGGATGGAAATGAGGTTGCGGATCATTTAGCAAAACAGGCACTGAAATGATCACATATAGAAAGTATTATACCACTAAGCAAAGAAGAAGTTAAGGCTAAAATTAGAACAGCAATAAAAATGAGATGGCAAGAAGTTTGGAATAAGGAGGAGAGAGGAAGACATCTTTATAATATTCAAAATCAAGTTGAGAGTTAATTTTGGTAGTAGAAGAGGAGATACAATTATTACCAGACTTGCATTGGCCATACTGCTTTAAATTCTTCTCTATATAAAATGAATAAGCATGAGTCTGGGAACTGTAGTCTGTGTGGATTGCCAGAAACAGTAGAGCATGCACTATTACGTTGTTCTGCTTATGATAATGAAAGAGCATTTCTGTTGGAAGAATGAAAAGAAACAGGGATAGAAAATATTACACTTAAAACTTTGTTGAATAGTGGCTTGGATCATTATAAAAAATATAATGCTTTAATGACATTCTTTAAAAAAGTAGATCTGTTTAACAGGATTTAGAAGGGTTTACGTTTTTATTTACATTTTTTCTATTATTATTATTATTATTATTATATAATTTTTATTTTTTTTAGTTCTTCCTATTCCATCAATGGTCCACACTCCAGCCCAGTTTGTTCGTTTGTTTACCAACCGCCATAAAACTCCAAAAGAAGAAGAAGCAGATATGTTTAGAGTGAGACGCGGAACTACAGTGAGATAGAGAGCGGTTCCGCTCGGACATTTAACAGTGATGCGCCGGAGGATTTTGTGACCTGCTTCTGTTATTCAAAAATCCCGATTTTGTTGGTAAGAAAACAGTAAGTCTTTTAAGTAATTAACGGTAGAGGTATTAAATTAGTTCCAGAAACAAATGCCTTGTATGATACGTTATATAATAATTAAATGTCGAGTATTTTCTCACGAATTGAGCACGCTGTCTGATACCGATGTAGCGTTATTAGATGTGGTGTTTTAACACGTTGACGTTTTAATAAACCAAATATATATATATATATATATCTATCTCTCAACATTTATACCGATGTAATATAGCTATAGCTTTAAATTGGTCTATATAAAATAATTAATATGTCATCTTCGATATATCCAACTTATGAAACATATTTATTTAACCATGATTTAGGTTATGTCTGGTATTTTTCTGTATTAACAGGATCTGAGGAGAATAAATCCCTCTTAAAGTTCTACTATGACGCTTTTTCATTTCGGAAACTGTTTGTCCTTGGCTTATTTCCCATATTTCATTGCATACAAATGTAGTGGATTGTAAGTATTTATTTACATCATTTTTTTTTCATACTTTGTTTGAAGTGTTATGTCGAGCTAAATTCGATGGAATTGTATAGATATTATTGGCTCAATGTGGGTGCTGCAGTATGTATTATTTAAGATGTGATGTTTGTTTTATATGCTGAAGAATGTCAGTGTACAGTATAATCTTCTTAAGTCATATGCCAATATAATGTGTTCAATAATATGAGGCATGTTCAGGAAAGAATTGATCTTATACATAATTAGTTTTACTCTTCTCGCGTGTTTCAAATTTAATTTTTATTGTGATTGATTTTTTACTGTATAATCATCCAACAGTTTTCATCCGTTTATGGTGTATGCTACAAAGACAAAAATGTTCTTTCTAGCTGTGATTACTGTTTTTATCTTCTTCAATCTTCTTCTTTTTTTGCCAGATCTGAATATAATGCATTTTGGAGATGTGTCCAAGCAGGTGCTACCTACCTCTTTGTGCAGCTGTGCAAGGTGAGGGAACCCTTTGGGCCTCACAAAGATGTTTCTAACGTTCTAACATAAGAGAGAATGTTGAGAGGTTTTCTGTAAATGTGTGATATCACTTTCAGATGCTGTTTCTTGCCACATTTTTCCCCACCTGGGAGGGGGCAGCTGGCGTGTATGATTTTGTTGGGGTGAGCTGTGAATGTGCCACTGTCTTTATTAATTTTTGAGCTTTTCATTATGCATTTATATAGATAACTTTTGATTTGAAATATTACAAGGCAAATAAAAGGAATATTTCACTCAAAAATAAAATAAAAATAGCTGAGGCTGAATACTCAGCCTCAGGCCATCCAAGGTGTAAATGAGTTTGTTTCTTCATCAGAACAGATTTGGAGAAATGTAGCATTACGTCACTTGCTCACCAATGGATCCTCTGCAGTGAATGGGTGCCGTCAGAATGAGAGTTGATAAAACAGCTGATAAAAATAATATCACAGTAATCCACACGACTCCAGTCTATCAATTAAGGTCTTGTGAAGCAAGCAAAAAGCTGCAAGAAATGAGTTCATCATTAAGATTTTTTTAACTTTAAACCAAAATACGAGTCCATAATGCGTAATAACGCTTCCATCACCAGTAGGGATGTTCATTTCGGTTATTTTTCCTCGTTAACCGATTGTTAACCTTTAACCGACAAGATTATTTTAAATTAGAATTGAATTAAATTAGAAAGAATAAGTGTCTGTGACCCGTTAAAAAATACTAATATTTGTTTCCCGGGGATTAATTTTACATGCGCAAAAAGCAGCATACAACAGAACACGAGGATTCACATGGTCATTATATCACATTACGCACCTGCAGCGCTTCTGCCAGCGGTAGCCTATAGCCTATATAACTAATAAATAGGCCTATACGAGAAACATATTTTTACTTGAATAATTAAGAAAATGAAAAAGAAACTGTGCAACAAGTAGCCTATATGCAGAGCTTCTGTTCATTTTTGTGCTGCGCGAAAGGAAACACAGCAGAAAGTGACATCCTATTTTTCTTTAGGCATATTTTACAAAAGCACAAAGATTTGTTTTTATTGTGACTGTACACTAATAAAGGCAAACCTTTTACAATTCCGATTATCTTTAGGACTAAAAGGAGTAGTTTCTTCCACTGTTAGAAAGAAAAAAATTCAAGCGATTGCGCCGGTGGAATAAATGCAGCCTGTTCATTATCATAATAAAATACAGTCAGTCAAACATGGGGAAAGAAAAATATTTAGTAAAACATATGTAGTAAAATCTGTGCCGTTAAGTGTGATCACCGCACCGCCGTGATGTTATGCAAAAGATTGTTTTACGTGGATATTGGAACGCGAGTGAAGTACATAATAAATAATAATTTGCAATTAAAATACATGGCGAATACGGAAACATTTGATTTTGTGTGGAATGAGAGACTGAGTTGGTTTCAGTTTCGCTTTAGCCTAAATGAATTTGTTTTGGCTTGTCGTTTATATTGCTATAGCTTCTTATATTTGTAATTCTTGTTCTTTTCTAAATACTGTTAATTGAAAGGATTTGTTGTGGAGTGAGGGGAACTAAAATAGCCTAGCTATGTTTACACTGTTTATTATAATGTTTGTAAACATTTTGTGTCGGCATTAGGCCTATTTCTGAATGAAATAAAAAATTCCCCCTAAAAAAACAAATTTTTTTTAAACGCGTAGCGTATTTTAACAATGCAGAAAATCTTTTTCAATATTTTGATAAATTACTGAAAAAATAAATAATTAAATGACTTTTTAAACCATTTAACTGATTGTATTAATCGGTCAAAATTCTTACGGTCGGTTAACCGGTTAAACGGTTAAAATGAACATCCCTAATCACCAGTTGTACTCTCACATCAAAATCTACCAACATATTTGTTTAGAACTGTTTTGGACTGTTTTCACTTGTAATTGATGCTTGATATGTGTATATCTCTCTCCTGATTCAGACGAGATAACTTTGCACTGGAGAAAGTGATATTATGGATAGAGGACTTGTATTTTAGGCAGAAGAAATGGCTTAAAGTTAAAAACATCTTGATGGATTTGTTTCTTCCAAACATGCAGCTTTTCATTTCACGAAACGTTAACTGATGGTCTTGAGTCGTACATACAGTGGACTACCAGTAAAATTGATACAAATCCAAAAATTATTCAGACCGAGTCTGGGAAAAAAACTGAAGTTCAGGTTTGCGTGAACCTGGATGACAGCATGTCCAGGAGACTACAGGCTGTCATTAAGGCTAAAGGTTGCCCGACAAAGTATTGATAGTTGTGTAAATACTGTCATACTAACAGCTGTCTGAATTATTTTTGGTTGATTGTAATCTATTACATACCTTTCTATCAAAATTATCTAACATTATCAAGATTAATTTGTACTGACACAGTTTAACTCTGAGTTCTTGTTATATTTATTACCATTTTCTAAACTATAGTGAATAAACTGTGATAATGTGAGAAATGTTGAAGGTGTCTGAATAAATTCTGGTTTGACTGTATCTATTTGATAAATTAAGTTAACCAACTAACATTATATACATCCTTTTGGTTTCTGTACCCAATATTTAAAAAACGTACAAATGCAATAAAAATATCGGTATAGGTACTCTGTATCGGCAAGTAACAAAAATAAAAGTATCGGTATCGGGTGAGTACTGGAAAAAGTGGTATCGGTGCATCCCTAATAATTTGTCATTCAAATACATTGCGAATACGGAAACATTTGATTTTGTGTGGAATGAGAGACTGAGTTGGTTTCAGTTTCGCTTTAGCCTAAATGAATTTGTTTTGGCTTGTCGTTTATATTGCTATAGCTTCTTATATTTGTAATTCTTGTTCTTTTCTAAATACTGTTAATTGAAAGGATTTGTTGTGGAGTGAGGGGAACTAAAATAGCCTAGCTATGTTTACACTGTTTATTATAATGTTTGTAAACATTTTGTGTCGGCATTAGGCCTATTTCTGAATGAAATAAAAAATTCCCCCTAAAAAAACAAATTTTTTTTAAACGCGTAGCGTATTTTAACAATGCAGAAAATCTTTTTCAATATTTTGATAAATTACTGAAAAAATAAATAATTAAATGACTTTTTAAACCATTTAACTGATTGTATTAATCGGTCAAAATTCTTACGGTCGGTTAACCGGTTAAACGGTTAAAATGAACATCCCTAATCACCAGTTGTACTCTCACATCAAAATCTACCAACATATTTGTTTAGAACTGTTTTGGACTGTTTTCACTTGTAATTGATGCTTGATATGTGTATATCTCTCTCCTGATTCAGACGAGATAACTTTGCACTGGAGAAAGTGATATTATGGATAGAGGACTTGTATTTTAGGCAGAAGAAATGGCTTAAAGTTAAAAACATCTTGATGGATTTGTTTCTTCCAAACATGCAGCTTTTCATTTCACGAAACGTTAACTGATGGTCTTGAGTCGTATGGATTACTTGTGGAATATTGTGATGTTTTTAATCAGCTGTTTGGACTCTCATTCTTACGGCACCCATTCACTGCAGAGGATCCACTGGTGTGCAAGAGCTGTGATGCTGAATTTCTCCAAATCTGTTGGGATGAAGAAGTGGAGAACATTGTCAGCAAATGTATATTTTTGGGTGAACTATAAATTTAAGGCGTTGTGCTCACAACTTGTTCACACATTATTATTTCAGCAGTGCTTACAGTGCAAATAATCATGTTAACTTCATTCATTCATGTCCTGTTAACCCCAGGAGTTCATGAAGGCCACAGTGGACTTTGCTGATCTTCTAGGTCTTCATCTGGTTATGTCTAGGAATGCTGGGAAGGGTGAATATAAGATCATGGTGGCAGCTATGGGCTGGGCTACGGCCGAACTCATCATGTCAAGGTATTCTGATCATCCTGAGAGATATGCTGTCAATCACAGGCATGACAGATTTTCACTGCCAGTAACCAGTAGAAATTAACGTGTATGGTTTGGTTATGCAATTTTAGAGTCCAAGTTTGAGAAATGATCAGTACTGTAATAAACATGTTGTCTGTTCATTCTAAACAGATGTATTCCGTTATGGGTGGGAGCTCGTGGAATTGAGTTTGACTGGAAATACATTCAAATGAGCTTTGATTCCAACATCAGTCTGGTAAGATATGTGCTTGCTTTGTGCTTTAGTTTTTGTGCTTTTATGCATAAAAAAACAGCACCACAGATGTATTTATTTATTTCACTATAACAGAGCTTATCTACTAATCATTTTGAAATATTGTAATATTAAATGTGATATACTGTGTATATATATATATGTATATGTATGTGTGTTTGTATATGTATGTATGCATGTATGTATAGTCATTGGGACACAACTTTTAAGTCCGATATACTCACTTCTGTTACTTTATCCTGTACCTGAATTTTGTAATCATAATAGGTACATTATATTGCCATGGCAGCAGTAGTATGGATGTTCACTCGATACGACCTTCCCAAAAGCTTTCGACTCCCTGTTACCATCCTGCTGGGGTTGTGTGTTTATAAGGGCTTTCTCATGGAGTGAGTATCACAGTCGTACTTGTTTATCTTTATTCTGCCTTAAAGGGATAGTTCACCCAAAAATAAAAATTACCCGATCATTTACTCGCCCTCAAGCCATCCTAGGTGTATATGACTTTCTTTTTTCAGATGAATACAATCAAATTTATATTTAAAAAAATGTCCTGGCTCTTCCAAGCCTTTATAATGGCAGTGAATGGGCGTTGAGATTTTGAAAGTCCAATAAAATGCATCCATCCATCATAAAAAGTGCTCCACATGGCTCCGGGAGGTTAATAAAGGCCTCCTGAAGCGAATTGATGCGTTTGTGTGAGAAAAATATCCATATTTAAAACTTTATAAACTGTAATCTCTAGCTTTTGTACTTCTAATTCGTGACCGGAGTTTTGTTTTTGCTCTCTCCTTTGCTCTTCCGTGTTCGTCATTTCTCACCGGAGCTTACACTATGCCTACGTCCTCCTACTGGAACGCCACTTTCTCGTGAACACACGTATGACAGCGGAAGCTAGAGATTAGGGTTTACAAAGTTTTTCACAAAAACGCATCGCATCGCTTCAGGAGGACTTTATTAACCCCCCCGGATCGGTGTGGAGTACTCTTTAGGACATAAAAATAATTATCTGTAATTTTCAACATTGGACAGCATTTCTGTATCATTTAAATCACCCACATTAATCTAGTACTGATCATTTAATTTAACTTGTAAATCAAAAGAGTCAGTTAGATATTCAGTTTGTATAATAATTAGAGGCTTTTTTATATTTAATTTATCAGTAATAAGTGTACAGTTTAATACATTAGAGCTGTTTTTTAGGACTGATGCAGACTGTACTCTAGATGGCACTGTTGCCTTAAGTGTGATTTTATTGCCATTGCTGCTTTAGTTTCTGGCTGTGTTTGGAATTAAACGCTAGCTTATTACGTACTGAATATTGCATACTATGCACTGTATACTGCTTACTTTTTTTTTAATAGAAAGTGAAATGCATAAAACATTTAATACAGTAGAATGCCACTTCAGTTTTGCAGGAAAATTGCATTGTGGGTTACAGTATTAGTGTTGTGTAGTAGGTCATCCGGGTGTTTTACGGATATGATAATATATGCACACTATAAACTGCAGAAAAAAATAAGTGTAATATGTTAATATTCTTTTCTATATGAAATCACTGTCTCCTTTTAAAGAAATCTTTTGCTCTTTGTTTTGAGTTTTTACTGCACATAACTGTTTATTTCAATGTTTGTGTCTCTCCTCCAGACTGTTTGTTCATGTTTTCCTCCTGGGCAGCTGGACGGCTCTCCTAGTGAAGGCCGTGCTCACTGGTGCCATCTCCCTGTGTTCACTCTTCCTATTCGTCACACTCGTTCACAGCAACTAAACACTTATACTGTACAGTGCCTCCACTCAAGGGGCATTTCAAGTATTTGAAGAGCAAATCCACATTCCTACTTTGAATGCTGGTTACTTTTTTTTTTATCTGGAGACTGTGAGAGTATAACTATTATTAGTGAACATGTGTTTATACTTTATTCAATTAACTAAATAAATATTTGATTTCAGTATGAAGGAATACTTGGGACAGTTTTGGGAGAGAAACCAGTTATGGTGAAACATACTCCAAGAAAGACCTTCTTAACGACAAACTAATTTATTAAAAAAAGACCACATGTGACAAAACTCTTTTGCAGTTTTTGTATGGTAGAATTGAATTAGCATATAATATGTATGAGAAAACCAAACATACACATATATACAAACACACACACACGTTTTGTTATGCTTCCTTGACAAGGAACTATCTAGGAACTAGTTGTCTGGAGATTTTCTCCAAATCTGTTCTGGTAAAGAAACAACTGCTATTCCAGTCCAACCAAGCTTCGCATTCCTGGCACATTAAAACTCATAAATCTGCTGGGAGTGTAAGGGACATGAATGGTTAACTATGGGTTTTGATGAATTGTAAATTCATTTTTCCAAAAAAAGAAATATAAATAAATATAAAACATGTTAGTAAAAACATTGTAGTATGCAGTTGTATGCAATGTATCTGCAAAAAAAAAAACTGCTGGTGGTGTTCATAAAACAGTTAAAACTGTCATATTAACCAGTATAAAGTGTATCAGTAATGTATATGCTGTTGGCAATATTTATCTTGTGGAAAAACTACTTTTTTACCATAACAGGGTGTCCGCGGGGACTTAAAGTCTTAAAATGTCTTAAATCCGGATTCGATGGGTCTTAAATATTTTTGGTCACATTACCGCTAGAATATTTTAAAGGGGTCATATGATGCTATTTTAAAGAGCATTATTTTGTGTAACATGATATAGTTAAGTAACGCCATGATAAGTGAGCTATCTTGCTCAATATTCTCACGATGCAAAAAAACATAACACCTACAGAGTGCACGCATTACGTGAAGTCTAGTGCGCGTGCGCATTTACAGCGCGCTCTTTCACTGCATGATTCAGTCTATTAAAATACATTCAGAATGATCACAAATTCAAGACATGGGGGCAGAAAATGTGTATATTTATATCGCTTATAGTTAATCAATTTCACACGGAAGAGTGCCTTTTTTTCTCCAAAAATGATCATATACAAATGTAATACTGAGTTTTTTTACAACAGTTCAATAAACAAAGTTTTATTAAGAAGACTTACGTTTCAGACACCATATTGCCTGTTTTTGCACTATTTCGCCAACAAAAATAATTCCAAACACACTGTATATAGTAATAAATATAATTTATTACAGCAATGATATTTTGTTTTCTTTTTCATTTAAACACATTAAATATTACATATATGTATGTAATAAAATGTGTATTTCCATTACAGGTTTAGGTCTTAAATTTCATATAAGGTGGTATTAAAAAGGTCTTTAAAAGTCTTAAATTTAACTTGTTCATGTCTGTAGAAACCCTGCATAATTACCCACTCAGTTCTATAGTTAAATAAAGAGAAATATCCTATACATATGGCTGTTTTCAGATTTTAAAATATGACTAAAAGGTTTTATATTTTAACCTCCGGAAATGTTGCCATGCCAGTTCATTAAACTAAGCCTTTAAAACGATACCTGGCTGCAATTATCAACAAGTTGATAAGATCTAAACTTGCATTATCTTCATTTTGCCCTCATAGAAAAGTCACTGTGATAACTTTTCCCCTTTCTTATTAACTATCTATCAAGCTATCACGTTTACATGCAGCGATAACGATTGTGTAATTACAAACCAGCCCTACAGATTTTAAATCAAAGAGCATTGTTTTCCCTCTCCATAAGCACACATGAGCAAAATTTGTGAACAGAATTGAATAAAGAGCCGAGTGGATTTTCACTCTTGGATTATGGGTCACTCTCTCACATATGTATTATATGACATGCAGAGACTGTCTTTATCAGATGGCTGACTCCCGATGCTGCTGATAAACAATCAAGCTGCAATAAAACTCTAGTGCAGGGGTGCCCAAGCTCGGTCCTGGAGGGCCAGTGTCCTGCAGAGTTTAGCTCCAACCCTAATTAAACACACCTGAAGTAGCTAATCAAGATCTTACTAGGCATACTAGAAACTTTGTAGCAGGTGTGTTGAGGCAAGTTGGAGCTAAACTCTGCAGGACCCTCCAGGACCGAGGTTGGGCACCCTTGCTCTAGTGTCACATGTGTTCATGTCTCAGGGCAGGTTTTAAAAAAAAATGGTTTATCTTTTTTAAAAATCTCTATAGAATTTTATTTCAAATTTCAAGTTTTTTTCTTTCCCTTTGTTCTTTGGAGATTTGTTACACTGTTTTTTTCTTTCAAATGTTTTCAGTCTTTTTTACAGTCTGTTTCATTCTTTCTTTTGAACTTTATTTTAAATTCTTTCTTTTTTTTATTCTTCAAACCCTTTTGAACAGTCTTTTCATCTTTGATTATCTTGATTTGTTCATTGAGGTTTGGTTATAAACTTTTCTCATGGTGTTTATTTATTTATTTTTTGTACACTAGATATTGTGAATATAGTAATCATAAAGTATTTCTTTCATTCTTAAAAAAAGACTTTGCAACTATCCCTTTCAGGTTTTTTTTGCGGTTTTTTTTTTGCAAATAAAATATCCCTTTGTAAGTGCCAAGTAACCTTTGCCCCAAACTCTCCCGTGAATGTCAGCAGCAGATATATGGCTCCCGGTTGGCTTAATGAATACTCACCGTCATATTCTTCAAACCCTTTTGAACAGTCTTTTCATCTTTGATTATCTTGATTTGTTCATTGAGGTTTGGTTATAAACTTTTCTCATGGTGTTTATTTATTAATTTTTTTGTACACTAGATATTGTGAATATAGTAATCATAAAGTATTTCTTTCATTCTTAAAAAAAGACTTTGCAACTATCCCTTTCAGGTTTTTTTTGCGTTTTTTTTTTTGCAAATAAAATATCCCTTTGTAAGTGCCAAGTAACCTTTGCCCCAAACTCTCCCGTGAATGTCAGCAGCAGATATACGGCTCCCGGTTGGCTTAATGAATACTCACCGTCACTCTCTCTCTCTCTCTCTCTCTCTCTCCTACCTTCCAAACACAAGTCAATTCACACAGAACACAGTGAACAAAACATCCTTGTTTTTCAAAGTCCGGTCAACAGAGAATGGCGGACAGTGAATTGAATCTGGTTTACCATGGTATCCTGCTGCCTAAAGTAATTCATTCAGAGGAAAGTCTCAAATACCTCCAGAATTTCCAATTCAAAGATGACGATGTCTTTGCTGTTACCTATCCAAAATCCGGTAAGATCATTATTTGTTTTCAATGCATACAATTTATTTCTCCTCACATGCATTAAGCAACACAGGAAGCAAATACTTATTACACTACATTTTCCTCATAGCCTAGCTTTAATCTTTGCAAATGTTGCAACGTTTTCTTTTCTTATGCACATATGTGAATTGTACAGTTTGAAAAAGAAATTGTGGAGCAGTTAAACGATGCAGAACTACTTGGCTGTTTCTCTGTTATGAATGCAATCTAAGTGTCTGCATATTGATCTTCCTCAGACTGCAAATCACTCAATTTTGTTTTATAGAATATCTATCAATTAATTTACATTTTATTATTGAACTTCACTGGCTAATGCATTCTGCATAAGGATGTGTTCATTATTCTATGCATTGTAAGTCAAATGCAAATGTTTTGTTTTTTCATGCATGAAGTGCATCCTCATTGATCTCTGCCTGTGTTTTTAGGTACCACATGGATGCAGGAAATTCTTCCTCCGCTCCTGAATGGAGGAGACCTGTCGTCCGTGGAAACCATCCCTAACTGGGACAGGGCTCCATGGCTGGAGGAAACACGAGCTCCAGTGGTCCTCGATAAACTCCCTTCACCACGAGCCATTGTCTCCCACATGCAGTATAATTTGATGCCTTCCTCCTTTTTCAAGTCAAAGGCCAAGGTACAGAAAACAACAGAACTGTCATACAAATACATAGCCTGTAGAGTTAATGTTTTACTTTTGACATACAACTGGGAAAGAAACAATATGTTTTTCTGCATTCACTAACCTGTGTTGATATCTGCTGTCCAAAAAAAAAGGTTAGGCCAGTTAAACTGCCCAAATGAAATGACTGGTTCATCAGTGTTGAAAAAAGGTATTCAACAGTCTATTTGTGGCTACAAGATATATTTCTACAGTAATTTTTACAGTCGTAGATCTATTACAAATAAATGACAGATGCATATTTGCATTTTAATGTAATGTGATGTTGCCACTTAACTTCCCAGCATGCACTACGACATAAATGAATTATGTGGTCGTTTGTTTATTTTATTAATTGCTGGTTTATTCTGCAGTAGTTTTTGTTGTCACTTTAAGTTTTTAAATACTGTTGGTCATCGCCGTTCATAAATGTATCACTAGTCATATATATATATATATATATACCACAGTATGCTTGAGTCAAATGTGAGGCCATCCGTCCAACAGCTAAAGCTTGATCAAAATTGGGTCATGCAACAGGACAATGATCACCAGCAATTCTACAACAGACAACAGAATGGATGAAAAAGAAAATAATCAAGGTGTTACAATAGCCTAGTCAAAGTCCAGACCTCATTCTGACTGAAACAAATGCCCACAAACCTCAATAAACCAGAGGAACGTTGAAAAGAAGAGTGGGCCAAAATTCCTCCAGAATGATGTGAGAGACTGATATATAGTCATCCAGAAAATTATTACTTCAAGTTATTGCTGTGAAAAGTTGACCTGCAAGCAATTGAATCATAGGGTTTCCTTAGTGTTTCACACATGGCTTTTCCATATTGGCTTTATTTTTGCTAAATAAATAATGACACGGTGTGATATGTCATGTGTTGTGGTTCATCTGAGGTTTTATTTTCCCAATTTTAAGCTCTGCCAAGGACCAGATTATTAATTTTTTTATTATGTCCTGATACATAAAACCATGGAATTCAATAAGGTGTTTTTTCTTTTTCATATGACTGTGTGTGTGTGTGCGTGTTTTTGTGACAAATGAGGACATGAATTTGTATAATGTCAAGGGTATGACATAGGTATTACAAGGAGAAGGACATTTCAGGACATTACCCCATGTCCCCACTTTTCAAAACGCTTATAAATCTCACAGAATGGAGTGTACTGAAAATCTGAAATAGCACAAAGTTTCCTGTAAGGGGTAGGTTTAGGGGTAGGGTTGGTGTAGGGCAGGGGTGGCGAACTCCGGTCCTGGAGAGTTTAGCTCCAACCCTAATTAAAACTCACCTGCCTGTAGCTTTCTAGTAACCTTTCAGATCTTGATTAGCTTGCTCAGGTGTATTTGATTAGGGTTGAAGCTAAACTCTGCAGGGCTGCGGCTCTCCAGGACCGACGTTCGCCACCCTTGAATATAGAACCAATAGAATATACGGTCTGTACAGTAGAAAAACCATTACGCCTATGGGATGTCCCCACTTTTCACAAAAACAAACCTGTGTCTGTGTGTGTGTGTGTTATGGCACAAAATGACATCGCCTCCATGGTCCATAAAACCATGGAATTCAATAGGGTGTCCTTTCTTTTTCATGTGTGTGTGTTTGTTTGTGTGTTTGTGTGTGTGTGTGTGTGTTATGGCACAAAATGACATTGCCTGCATTAATTTCACTGTAGAATTCTCAATACAGTACTTCATTACTGGTAAATATTGTAATATCCTTGCATTTTCTTACACTCTCCAGGACCGACGTTCGCCACCCTTGAATATAGAACCAATAGAATATACGGTCTGTACAGTAGAAAAACCATTACGCCTATGGGATGTCCCCACTTTTCACAAAAACAAACCTGTGTCTGTGTGTGTGTGTGTTATGGCACAAAATGACATCGCCTCCATGGTCCATAAAACCATGGAATTCAATAGGGTGTCCTTTCTTTTTCATGTGTGTGTGTTTGTTTGTGTGTTTGTGTGTGTGTGTGTGTGTTATGGCACAAAATGACATTGCCTGCATTAATTTCACTTTAGAATTCTCAATACAGTACTTCATTACTGGTAAATATTGTAATATCCTTGCATTTTCTTGTGTTTTCTCATATCAAAATGCATGTCCAGACTAGTCTCTTTTTTTCAATGAAGCAAAACAAAGTGTTTAATCGTATTATCTTGTTTTTCGTCTCCAGGTAATCTATGTCGCTCGGAATCCTAAAGATGTTATAGTCTCATCGTACCACTTTCATAAAATGGTCACGTTCCTTGAAGACCCAGGAACATTTGAAGAATTCACCGACAAATTCCTGTCAGGAAAAAGTGAGACATTTTAATCATTTTTCACTATTCACGTGGCAAGTAAAAATGCTAAATAACTACTTTTTGTATGTTTGATGTTGCTGCCGTATTAAGGTCCACTTTACATCATGCCCCAAAACACCCTTTTAACTGCTTTAAAAGCACTATTAAAGCAGATTAATTCCTGTAGTTAAAAATAAACATGCAACAAACATGATATGTGTAGATGGAGAGTGTAAATATAAATATTGAAATGATCAGTTTGCAATTGCTTGCACAGATGTGTTCGGAATGTGGACCGACCATGTGAAAAGTTGGCGAAACCCTGAGCTCGGTGACAGAATTCTGTACATCACCTATGAAGAAATGCTTCAGGTAAAGTGAAACGATGCTGCTCATTCAGATATCAGAAAGACACATGCGGCGGCAACTTTCCAGTGTAATAAAATGTAGGTTCTTGCAATTGTAGGACCTTCGTGAGGTCCTGGGTCGGATTTTAAAATTCCTTGGTCGGGAGCTGAGCGCAGAGGCTCTGGATCGTGTGGTCAATCATGGCACTTTCAAAAATATGAAAACAAACAAAATGTCAAACTACTCTCTGGTGCCAGATGATTTTATGGACAACAAGAAGTCACACTTCCTCAGAAAAGGTACCCAGGTTTTAAAGCATCAGCTGAGAGCTGCTATTTGAATTGAATTGAAAACTTGGACATTATGATATTTGTTCTTGAATGAAACCCCTCTGCTTATTTAAAGGTGTCGCTGGAGATTGGAAGAACCACTTCAGCCCTGAGCTTGATGCCAAGTTCACAGCTGTAATTCAAGAGGAAATGAAAGGAAGTAACATCAGATTCCCGTGGGATGAGGAATGAGTGAATCTCTTGTCCTGACATCTCGGTGCACATCAAAATAAACAGTCATAGATGGAACATGTGATTGTTTAATTCACGTTGTGTTGATTCAAGTGTATTGCAGCAACGTCCTCTGCTGTCCTGAAGCTATGTTGGAATTGCTCAAGAAGATGATAAGTCGTTAAGGTGTAAGACAGTTTCGGGTTTTTGCAACATAACAGTGAGGATGCAACATTCAACATCAGTTTTGTGTCACTGAGGGAAGTTGCAGGCTCAGGCACAGTAATATGTAATTAATTATTTTGTGATCACAAAATGATGAGGTGTATTTTTGAGAAGGACTGCTTTTGACGGTGAAATATTACTTGAAAATATAATGTTTTATCACAGTGAAATATAATTTCTATCATTTTTCATTTATCTAATCAGGGTAACCCAGCATCTATTTCCTCATGGTTTTGCATTAAGCATAAGAAATATTTCAGTATACCTACATATAAATATATAACAAAAAATCATGAATATGAGCTGTTTATGTTTATATGAAGTTTTATGCATTAAAAAAAACAGTACAATCACCCTGTGTATTTCTGTGTGAGGTTTCTTGACTTTCCTTAAAAGAATGCTGTAGTTCACCCAAAAATGACAAAATGCTGAAGATGTACTCAACTAAGTTTGTTTCTTCATCAAATTTGTGATGAAAATGTATACATCACAAAAATCCACTGGAGAAAGCAAAATTATGGAAAGAGTACTCATATTTTAGCCAGAAGCAACAGTTTGAACTTGTGGTGTTTTTATCAGCTGTTTGGACTCTCATTCTGACGGCACCCATTCACTGCAGAGGATCCATTGGCGAGCAAGTGATGTGATGCTAAATTTATCCAAATCCGTTCAGATGAAGAAACTCATCTACATCTTGGACGGCCTGGAGGTGAGTAAAGTTTTTGGGTGAACGATTCTTTAAATTGCTACATTATCCCTGTAGGAAAGAAAAATTGCAAACAAGATCAGTCACAATTGTGTGTCCTCTGTAGAGTTTTAGAAGAGATCTCAACTAAGGATCTGTTTCTAAGGATTGAACAGGATACTTTAGTTTCTTACCAAATGTCATAAATCTCTGTCTGGAGCAAATAATCTGAACTACTAACTACATTCAGTTTACTGTATAACTCAGTACTCTTAAAGGGATAGTTCACCCAAAAATGAAAATTCTGTCATTAATTACTCGCCCTCAAATACTGACGTGGAAGAGAAGAAATTGTTGAATAAAGTCGTTTTGTTTTTTTTGCACAAAAAAAGTATTTTCGTAGCTTTGTAACATTACGGTTGATCCATGTCACATGGACATTTTTAACAATGTCCTTACTCCCTTTCTGGGCCTTGAACGTTTCCATTGCATTGCTGTCTATGCAGGGTGAGAAAGCTCTGGGATTTCATCAAAAACATCTTATTTTGTGTTCCGCAGATGAAAGAGGGCCTTACGGGTTTGGAACGACATGAGGGTGAGTAATTAATGACAGAATTTTCATTTTGGGGTGAACTAACCCTTTAAGTATTTCAACAAACTAATTTGTGTTTATTTTATTGATTTATTCTTTAAGGAAACATCTGAGAAGTCTCATGAGCTGTGAAATATGTGTGTGCGATTCAGAGCATTTTTATGAGCTGAGACAACAAATGCTCTTTCCCCAAAGGCCAAGTTCAACGGCATTTGGGTTGTTCTCTGTTTCTGCGGTTTGAATACGTGGCTTGGCGGTGATGCACACACACACATTTATATATAAACTGGGTGAAAAAAGTCCTCTCACATTCAATTACTTTTATTTCCATCAAATTTCTTAACCTGTGTAAATACTTGTATTACCTTGTACATGTTTCATAGACATTTAACACAGAAATGAAATCATGAGTCCCTGAACAGAGCGGGGGTCAGTATGAGGTGTATCCACCAGCTGCTTTGAGTACTACAGGGCATCTTATCCTCATGGAATGCACATGATTTGCCAGTTTTCGCTGTGAGATTTTCTCCACTTTTCTAGCAAACCATTTGCAAGTTCTTGAACATGTTTGGGGGACACATGTGGTTTGCAACTGATAGGTAACTCAGCTGTCCTTCCTGTTTCCCTGTAGGACTGTCTTAGTCCTCTTACATTACAGGAATTGCAGTTTATTGCTATGGTCTGATCTGCAGTCCTGCAGCAGGGCTATGGCATGTTCACGCAGGTGATCAGGAACCCTGGGCATCTTTTTTCTGCTATTTGCTATGAGTCAGTAGAAAGGCCTGTTTAATGTCAGCTATTGGAACTGTGACTTGTGTTGCGCACTGCCTGTAAACTGTTACTGTCTTTAGGACTGTTCCACAGGTGTGTGTGCAGTAATGGTTTGATTAATTGAACAAGCATGAGAAACATTGTTTAAACCCTTTCCAAGATCTGAAATAAGGCTGTTGATCACATTAATCATTTCAAATTTTTGTGTTTACTGTAAAAAATAAGAAAAGAATAAATGTGTTTTTTCGTGCAACTGATTGGTTAGGTTTAGATGTTGATTTGATATAAAGCAATTGTCCACTCAAGGCTGTGTTTTTACCACAGTTATCACTGTAGTGCTGTAGTACTGTAGTAACCTGGCTTATTGCTTTATTTTAAATCGCCATCTTGAGACACATTCTTTTTCACAGAAATGACCTCATTGTTAACAAACACATCCATGTCATTCCCTTCCAGATTATTCAAATGAAGCCTGCTGCACTTGTGATTGGTTGCCAGATTGGCTGCAAGTAAACTGGCATTGACATCTGGAAGTGCTCACGTTTGCACTTGCATTGTTGTGTACGTGCTGAACAGTGTATGTTAAACCGGTAAAGCGTACGTCTTCTGCTCTGAGGGCATTTCACCCCAGGGCCTCTGCCGTACGTGACTGTGCTGAGGTTCGGTGCCTCCCTCTTTACTGATAACGCTAATGAACTTCCTGTGATTTCCTGTAATTGGGGCAATTTTTCGTGCAACTGATTGGTTAGGTTTAGATGTTGATTTGATATAAAGCAATTGTCCACTCAAGGCTGTGTTTTTACCACAGTTATCACTGTAGTGCTGTAGTACTGTAGTAACCTGGCTTATTGCTTTATTTTAAATCGCCATCTTGAGACACATTCTTTTTCACAGAAATGACCTCATTGTTAACAAACACATCCATGTCATTCCCTTCCAGATTATTCAAATGAAGCCTGCTGCACTTGTGATTGGTTGCCAGATTGGCTGCAAGTAAACTGGCATTGACATCTGGAAGTGCTCACGTTTGCACTTGCATTGTTGTGTACGTGCTGAACAGTGTATGTTAAACCGGTAAAGCGTACGTCTTCTGCTCTGAGGGCATTTCACCCCAGGGCCTCTGCCGTACGTGACTGTGCTGAGGTTCGGTGCCTCCCTCTTTACTGATAACGCTAATGAACTTCCTGTGATTTCCTGTAATTGGGGCACTTTGGGCGGGACACACGTGTGAGTGTGGGCATCGTCCAGGCATGTTGATGGCATTTTTTTTCATGCGTATATGCTGCGGATGTGATGTCAGGCCCGCTGACATTATTGCTTCGTGATTGGACGGAGGAACCATGTATCCTCACGTATTGTCTGTACTAGACAGCTGGCGTACTTGCAGTCGCAGTATGCATGTGCATCGCCGTGCAGACTGACACAGATAAAAGATCAGCTTAGATCATTAGGACAGGATGGACACTAGAATAGACATATATCAAAGTGTCTCCTCTCTGATGTCCCTGGAAGACCCAGCATGGCATGGTGGGTGTCCATGGGTGTGGATGACAGTCTCTCTCAACTCTCTCAAGAACAAAGGGTCAGCTTGTATTTGGACTAGTGTCGACACTCCAGGGACGCAGAGATAAAGAAAGGGAGGGCCGTCTGTTATAAACTGGCAGTGCTCATGTAATTCAATCATCCAAAGGGATTCATTTCCTTTTATTCTGTCATTCTGTTCTCATCCTTCCCAATCTGCTGAATGAAGATTTACTTGAAAAACACAGGGGGAAAAAAATCACAGATGGCTTCAGAACATTTCTATATAAGCAGTCAGTCTTGTTTCTTTTCATCTATTATACTTTCTTTATTATGATTTCCCACATTTTAGAATAATAGTAAAGTCATCAAAATGGTCAAATGACACAAATGAAAGGGTGGAGATTATATAGTGACCGTAAATATGTTATATAGAAACAAATCAAACCTGTATTTTAGCGTCTACAAAGGTTCCTCTAACTGGTCCAATTCAACTATTTCTGAAAAAAAATTTTTTCTTAATTTAAATTATTATTATTATTATTTATTTCAAAACTTAAAACTGCTCACTCACTCACAATTTTCCTAATGTTGTAAAGCTCAAGTCTGCGTGAACGAGCAGCCATTGTGGATGTTGTGTATATCCAGATGAGGAAGGGGCCGTGTATGAAATCCTGAAGTATCTCCAAGCTCCAAGGTATGGATGGTGAATCTGATGACCTTTGAATTCAGTGTGCGTTACATACATCTAGTACATCAGGAATCAGGATGTATTAAATTATGACAGAAAAGTGTCAAAAGTGACAGTTTTCACAAATATAATATAACAAAAAATTACTATTTTAAACAAAAGCTGTTCTTTTGAACTTTCTAGTCATCAAATAATCCTTAAAAAAATGAATCAACAAAAATATGAAGCAGCACAACTGTTTTCAACATTGATAGTAATACTAAATGTTTCTTGAGCAGCAAAGCAGCATAATAGAAGGATTTCTGAAGGATCATGTGACACTGAAGACTGGAGAAATGATGCTGAAAATTCAGCTTTACATCACAGGATTAAATTACATTTTAAAATACATTCAAATAGAAAACAGTTATTTTATATCATAATAATATTTCATAATATTGCTATTTTTACTATATTTTTTGATCAAATAAGTGCATACCAACCCAAAACATTTGAACGGTAATATAAGTCTTCTATAAAAAGGAAATTATTACATTTATACATGCATCAAAGGGTTAACGTCACTCCCCCCAAAACAAACTTTTTTAGGCTTTTTATTTTCATTAATAATAATAATAACGTGTCAGTTGCCAATTTAGAAGAATGTTCCAAATAAGCACAGAGAAACTCACCGAGGGTAGCTTTACATCTGTTTTTATGTGTTGTTATCTGGGTCAGCATGTGTCGTAGTGCTGTAAGTTTCCTGATCGAGCCAATTAAGTTTATTTTTCTTTGCTATTCTGAGATCTTTCTGCCTGGAAGTGTGGGTGGCCTCTGAAGAAACATTGCATTGTGGGTATTTAATTGAGCCTTGTTTTTCTTTTAAATAAAGGCTAATGCAAGTCCACAGTAGCAGCACAGAGAACTTTCACCAGGTCACAGGTTTACTGATATACCACTTGCAAAGACAAGCAAATGTGTTTGTATTTCACAGATGTGTGGTGAAAGTTTAATAACTCCAGACTTTGAACTTAATTTGATTCAGAGGCACTTTAAGAATTAGGCCCCCCCCCACGGACATCCCTGTGCCCCCCCTCCAAACCGAGGGGGATGGCCAGACTTTAGTTTTGCGTGTATAATAGTCTAACTGATTGCTTTTAGATGGAAAAGCTGCCCATAACTCCTGGTCTAGGATCTGTTTTCTTCGTATTAATAGCATAGCGAAATAGATTTGGCAAACAATCCAGTGTATCTGCCCTTCTGTTTTGGAAAGCGTCAAATTAATTTAAAATGCATTTTCGCAGAGGGGAGCAAAGTAGCCAATCACAGACATGTTTGTTGATTTCTACAACGCAATGGCCAATCAGATGCGTTTAGGTTGGAATCCACGCACTCACCGCTTTTTGTCGGGTGCTGAGTTTCTATCATGCTCGTAACTTCATTAAAAAAAGTTTCATTGTGTGGTCACATTCATTGGTTAAAATAACTTTGTGAGATTGTGATGAATGAGTGACCGTTTTTAATAAATTTAAAGGGAGCGCTCTTTCCATGCTGTATACAATAATATATTCAGAATTTAAATAAAACCTGTGTTTTTCATGCTTGACAAGCGGCCACGTACGACACAGAGATAGCTAACTACTACACTATATAGAAAAAGATAATAGCCTAATTTCAGAAGCACAAAGTGATGTGATTCTGCAACCGAGCCTGGTCCAAACGCAGGATTTAGGAAAGGAAACGTTATTAATTATTTGTATTGGCTGCCATGCCAAATCATGCACCTGCTTGCTTTTCTGTTTAATTTAAGTGTTTTTGTGAACGTATATGCTTTAATAACAAATAATTGTAACATTTTACAATAAAGTTCCATTAGTTAATGTTAGTTAATGTATTAAAGTGTTAGTTAATTATTGTAAACTGTTACCCAAATAATGTATTTTGCGCCCCTTCAAGTCGTGTGTCCTGGCGCCGGGCCTGTCTAAAGGTCATGTTTGTAAAGTTGTGTAAATATTCACTCATCATCCAGTAACTTGTTACAGTACAGCTGAGGCTAAAGGTTTAGACAAACTCAGGCTAAAGGCGTTCAAACGTAGTTTTTCACAAACCTGCACATTTCTTTTGCATAAATTTTGTATCGTATAGGCATTTCGTCCACATGGATCTGGCATTTTCGGAGAGTGAAACCGATATTTTTTGAAACCGGGTCCCAGAGTGGATACATTTATCTGCACATTGACATTTATACATTGGTTTTCACTCTCTTGGAGAACCCGCGTGCGTCAGACCAGAGTTCTCGAGCGAGACTGGAATTATTAAAAATATATATATATATATAGCCCGCAAATTGGAGAAAAGGGAGAAAAAGAAAAACCGATTATGCAGGAGGGAGATGCAGGGAACAGGGATTGGGTGTTCTGCAAAGAGAGTTGGAGGTAAATAATTTTGCAGTAACTGTTATGCTGATGTTGTGGCTGGTCAAGCAAATGTTTGTGCTTGTTTCTGTATGATATAATTGTTCATATATCTATTAAAATACTGATATTCTGGTCTATAACTCCCCAAACTTCCCTCTGCCCTGTATCTTGGTCTCTCATTGGCTGTAGGTCATCGCCGATGTAGTTTTCAGTCAGAAATCATTGCACACTGCGTGATTGTGAATCGCCGACAGCTCCAGATATTTAGCATGCCAAATATTTCACAGGCGTCTGCGACGTGTCGGCGATTCCCTCAGATCGCGTCTTGGATAATTCACACTGTGGGATTGTCACTCGCGTGATCGAGCACCGATTTGCCTCCGATTTCGGGCATTTGTCAGCGATTGAAAAATTGGGCTAAAATCGTGCAGTGTGAACTCGGCATGATCTGAAAAACAAACAAGCTGGAGTTTTGCGATCTAAATGAAAGCATCACTCAGCCGGTCAGTGTTCTGTCATGATATCTCACTATATTGTTTGCGATTGTGATCGCTGAATAAATACACTTACTCAATCGCTGTTGTTTTAATAGAGAAATAGACTATTGCACTTATGGAATTGGTGGAAATACTAGGAATTTCACAGATATATTTTTCGTTTGTTTGAGCCGTTTTCATAATGTAGACAGAGAGAGATTGCAAGTATTTAGTGTTGATTTACATAATAAAAAGCCTATAATAAATCAGTACACTAGATGAGGTAAAATACACCATGTATGAGTCCACATTCTGCTGCTTTGTGCTTACTGGAGAAAGTGCAATACCTGAAATGTAAAAGTAAATTTCTCAAATCACAACAATAATTACGATTATAATTTTGAAAATAAAATACATATATATATATTTTTTTTATCAGTTTAACCATTATACAGAATGACGAAAATGTGACTAATATTTCATTGATTAAAAAACCTGACTAAAATGCTCATACATTTCATTGAATAAACAAAAACAGGACAAGTTTGTCTACATAGGATAACTAAAATGTACATTTGAGTCAGACTAAGACTAAATTAAAAATGGCTGCCAAAATTAATACTGCTGTATGGTTAATTAATAATAATCTTATTGCTAAAATGTCAAGTTTTCATTGACTAAAACTAGACTAAAATACTTTAGATTTTCTTGGACTAAAACTAGACAAAAATGTTGAGACTTCTAGTCAACTAAAACTGGACTAAAACTAAATAGGATAAGGTTGACTAAATATGATAAAATCTAACAAGGACATTTTAGCCCGGGACTAAAATTAAGACTAAAATGAAAATAGCTGACAAAATTAACACTACTTACATAATTGGACTCCCAGTAAACCTAATTATGACAAATGGCTAATCAGAAGCTCCTAAAAGTCATTACATCAATTTTTGGAGTCCTTTAGACTGTTTATACGTTTTTAAGAGAGAAATTATTACATTTATGCATGCATCAAAGGGTTAAAGTTAAACCAAGACTCCCCTTTTTAGACTAAACAAATAATAATAATAATAATAATATGTGACAGTTGCCAGTTTAGTTGCCAAAAGTCACAGTCAACTTGTGTGTAAATGTTTGTTGAATTTCTAACCAAATTCTCATAGAGTAAATTAAACCTGATATAAATGTGCCTCCAATTGATACTTTAAATATAATTTTGGTTGTATAAGAAACAAACAGGATTTTGTTTTGTTTTTTTTTTTTTTTTTGGGGGGGGGGGGGGGGGGATATATTTTATGCTATGTGATATTTTATGAGGACATCATGATAAAAAATGTTTTATATTTAAATTTTTTTTTTTTATAGACATTAAAAAATTAATTAAAATCACGAAAACACACAACTAAATGACTACAATTTTACTACAATTAAAGTGAAAACAAAATATAAAAATACTGGAGACGTGCCCCCTCAGAAACTATACAAGTTGCCTATTTGCATCACATTACTGCCAACATTAATAATACAGACTCTGAGCTATTATTGGCAACATCACAACCAGTCTGCTACATCTTATTGTTAGCTCTGTATTTACTCTTCTGCGGCATTCATTAGTCCTGTTCGTATTTATTTGTGTGCTTTTATTTACTAATGCTGAAATGCTGTTGTCTTCCTGCTATTGTCTGAATGATTATCTTCACGTGAGTGATAAGACAAGGCTTTATATTAAATCAGATGGACACTCCACCTTTGTTTTGACTACGCACTAATGCTCATACACAAATATAAAAACTTCAACACATGGCAGAGACGAGCAGCTGCAGCGACACAGACGTCAGAGGAACAATTGCTTTATTCTAAAAACATAAACTTTAGTCTTACAAATGCCGTGTTGATAAAGTACATTCAACAAAGAGCTGTAACATTAAAAATTGTCTTTCCTTTTTGTGTTTGTTTAATTTAAAGTCATATTGGGAAATATTATAAACTATTTCTATCATTGTGAAAGTTGAAGTTTACAGTGACCTTTTGTGCTCCCAGTTTCAAGCCAGATATTTTGTCCTTGACTGTCCACTGTACGTCATAAATACGCTGTAGTAAGTCATCTCTTACCTTCCTTCCTCTAATACACATACTAGGAAACTATATATAGCTGCCTTGTCTATTTTGAACTACAAAGTGTATTCTTTATAGATATCCTTTAGTTAAGTTTAGAAGTGCTTCAGTGCCAACTTTAAACAAATGTACTGTACATATGTTTGAATCTTTAGGCTACTATTCATCTCATCAGTGTACAGTTTTAAAGGGTAGTGCACCTCAAAAAGGAACATTTTTGTCATCATTTACACACCCTCGTGCCATTTCAAACTTTTCTCTCCCGTAGAACACAAAGGAGAAGTTTTGAAGAATGTCCATGCTGTTCTTTTTGAGTTAATGATGCCACAATTTTTTTTTATTATGAGTGCTATTCTTTTAAGTTTTACATCACAGAAATAAGTTCAGAAGTGTAAAGTGCTCCGAATCTGAGGACCAAAAAGAACAACAAAAAAAACACCATAAAAGTGGTACTAACAATGTAAAAATCTGTGAAATTTCTGGTAAAACAATGTCAGCTGTGGTTGCCGGAAAAATTATGGTAGCAACATTTTAGGTTTTATGGTTTGAACTTACCTTTACAGTAAAAAACAAACAAACAGACAAAAACATATATTTCAATAACTGATATCGGTTTTGTTCCTTGCTCACACTTTATTTTAAGGTTCAATTCTCACTATTAACTAACTATTAACTACAACTTTTGTCTCCATAAACTCCTAATTTGTTGCTTATTAGTAGTTAGTAAGGTAGTTGTTAAGTGTAGGTTTGGGGTGAGATTAAAGAATCTAAAATATGGTTGAGCAGAATAAGGCTCTAATACTCTGTGTTTTATACCACTGAACATAAAATATGCTAGTAATATGCATGCAAATAAACAAGTTAATAGTGAGAATTGGTCCCTGAACTAAAGTGGCTTACCTGTTACCCTTTATAATACACTGAGAAACACACACACACACACACACAAAATGATGGTACTGATTAAAGTTACATAGATAATAGATAAGAGCTCATTAAAATAATGCCAGAAACATTCATTTAACAACATAAGATGTAACATAAACTGCACACCGTCACACAACTCCAACCTCTTCATTAAGTTTGCGGATGACACGACTGTAGTGGGTCTCATTAGCAACAGAGATGAGACAAACTACAGGAGCGAGGTGAGCCGCCTGGCCGGGTGGTGCAGTGACACAATCTCTCTCTGAATGTGGAGAAGACGAAGGAGATTGTTGTTGACTTCAGGAGAGTGCGCACTCAGCATGCTCCTCTGTCCGTCAATAGTGTGACTGTGGAGAGGGTGAGCAGCACCAAGTTCCTGGGTGTGCACATCACAGAGGATCTCTCCTGGGCTGAGAACACCACAGCACTGGCCAAGAAAGCACAGCAGCGTACACTTCAACGCATAGTGAGAGCAGCTGAGAAGATCGTTGGTGCCTCTTTCCCCTCCCTCCAGGACATTTACAACACCCGTCTCACCCGCAAAGCCCTCTGCATTCCAGGTGATCCCACCCACCCAACACACAGCTTCTTTAGTCTGCTGGCATCAGGGAGGAGACTGCGGAGTCTCCAGGCCAGGACCAGCAGACTGAAGGACAGCTTCATCCATCAGGCTGTCAGGAAGCTGAACTCCCTCCCGACCTTGCCCCCCCACCTCTCTTTTGCCCCACGCACCACTGAACTCTGACCTTCTGACGGACTCTCCCACTCCCCCCTCCCTAATACACACACACACTGTCACTTTAATCAGTCTAAATAAGCTCTTTTGCACTACAAATCATTATATCTGCACTGTTGTCTACTTCACTGGTTTGCACTCTATCTGCCATGTACCTTGTGCTGCTTTATGTATATATTTTTTTACATTTTACCTTATTTGTATAGTTGTATTTTATATTTAATCTGTATATCTGTATTTATGTTCTACTGTTAATGTTATCTGTATCCACCAAGGGTCTGAGAGTAAAGCAATTTCAATTCTCTGTGTGTATGTGTATGTGCATGTGGAAGAATTGACAATAAAGCAGACTTGACTTGACGTGACTTGATAAGAAAAAGTTATTTAAATGGAAAACCATCCAATATCACACAGGAAATTCTGGAAATGTCAATTTATGTTTTTTCCACTACAAGTTGACTTGTTCTTTTTTTACTTAAAAAATAGTAAATTTAACGTTTTTTTACTGTAAAATCACAAGAAATGTCCAATTAGATTTTTTTTACTAATGGAAATTACTGTTAACCAATATGAAGGTTTTTACCGTAGCATTTTTACAGTCTTTTACTGTTGAAATTACAATCATTTTATGACTATTATATATGATTTATGATATTCCAAATCATCTAAAGCCACAAAATAATAGCTTAAATAAACAAACAAACAAACGGAAAATGTATTGCTAATTTTCTGACATTATCCATTAATTTTATGGACATTTCCATTAACTCTAAAACACGACAAAATGCAGTGCAAAAAAATCTAAATATAGGTAAAGCACCTGTAAATAAAATCAATATGGAACATTCCTTAATTTCCCTATTTTTACTTTTTTTTTTTTTTTGGAGTGTAGTATGAAAAACTTACTAAAACTATGTTATTCACTGATAATCTTCCCACCAAAATTACTATTGTGAAGCAATTTGGATTCTAACTGCTACTTTATTTTGGATCCCAAAACGGCCTATTTCCAGGATGTTCACACTCAGGGGATGAGGCTTTTTATTTCGAAAGATAAAGTCTTAAAATAAATTCAGCTTTCTCTACCTTTGGCTTTGAAGATAAGGTCTTGCATCATAGCTTCTGCATGCTCGACTGCTCTGTGCTGTGACTGATGATGTTTTCACTTTATTTCCAGTTAAATAAACCATTGCCACCAGATAAACCCAGTTAGATTGTGCTCAATCACTGCCAAAAAGCAGACATGCTCCACAGTGGAGCATTATGAAACTTCTTATATAGGTCACAGAGTAATTGAAGTATTTGAAGATGCTTATGCTTACAGGAAGACAGAGAATTAGACATAGTTCTATTCACGTCAGTAAAGTGGAAATTTCATGTCAATATTTAGAGAGTATTCTGACTGATTTGGCATTTGTTCTGGCCTTGAAAACTTATCAGAGAGTGAGAATAGCAGGCAGTAAACTTGTCACTTATCAGTCATGTTGACCTTGACCATAACGTTTCTTCTGTCAGTTCAGGGAAACTTATCATGTGTTACCTGGATCATTCCATGACCTTTGTGTTGCTAATGTACACCATCCGAAGCTCTGTAACTTTGTCAGCGTTAGTTTTATTTATCAAACTATCAATATAACATAATATCAATGATTTAATCATTTTTAATTATCTAATTTATTTTGTACAACCAAAAAATCTGGCCTGAACTTTTATATTACAATGCTTTATAATAAATATTGCTTTCTCTGACTGTCATTGTCAACTTTCTTAAACATGCATGCAATGCTTTGTCAAGCCAACACAAGTTTAATTCTGATACCTTGGTTTTCTAAATGTTCTTGTAAATAAAACTTAATATTTAATAAATGTTCTTTTATTTAAAAAAATGTATGTATGTGTGTGTGTGTGTGTGAGTGTATATATTCATACATATATATACATATATATATATATATATATATATATATATATATATATATATATATATATATATATATATATAT
>NW_015505764.1:984593-989723 GCF_001515645.1 Sinocyclocheilus grahami | reverse complement strand
CATACAGTTGGTATAGGAAAGGGTTAAAGCTTAAGTAGTAAAGAGCAAAGAAATAAAAATATGAAGTTATGGAACCATTTGATATTCAGCAGATTTACAGCCTGAAGGAAACATCAGATTCTTAGTTCACCTTTGTAAAAAGGTGCGTTATGATACTTAATGTATCAATTAATAAAACTAAGTTTGAATACTTGCACGTCTCATCTGTCTGAAAGAGAGGCTTGATGTAATCTGAAGGCTCACGTTGACCTTTGCTGAAGTTGGTTGATGAAAAAGAACCAGTTTACGTCAGAGAATCTTGGTGAATGGAAAAGTCAAGGGCGAAGGCCTGGCACAAAACTTAGGGTGTCCTGGAGCATTGTAGCTCACATTTTCATCTTCTCAGAATTCAACCAAACCACCGAATCTGGGGCGGGTCACTGATGTGAGGCCTTTAAGGTCTGAGAAGATTCACGCCTCTCAAGATGGGCTTGTCCAATGAGAAAGGCCGGAATCCCAAGTGGGAGTTTGGAAATACTGGGGAGTTTATGACCCTTTGTGTGGAAGCATGGTAATTTGCATATGGAACTTGAATCGAAATTAATAAAGATTCTCAGGACACTAATATATTGCCTATGTACCAACATATAATATACACGCTCATTTAGATCATCAGAAGGCGAATTCATAGATACTAAACATGGTAGGATTACATATAGGTAAGATTAGAGGAATGAGTGGTTCCATCATAAGCGTGCATAAAACAGTATAAAATCTCAAAGACAACATACACAATGACCTGAAGGATATGTGTGTTCATTCAAAGAAAGGTTTTCCTATAGATTAATTAGAGAAGAGTCCATTTCTACTGTGCACTATGTCTTTCCTATGGAAATTGTAGTGAGAGAAATGGGACAACATTCCTATTCCTAAACTTGAGCAACTTGTCTCCTCAGTCCCCAGACATTTGCAGACTGTTATAAAAAGAAGAGGGGATGCCACACAGTGGTAAACATGGCCTTGTCCCAACTTTTTTGAGATGTGTTGATGCCATGACATTTAAAATCAACTTATTTTTCCCTTAAAATGGCACATTTTCTCAGTTTAAATGTTTGTCATCTATGTTGTATTCTGAATAAAATATTGAAATTTGAAACTTCCACATCATTGCATTCTGTTTTTATTCACAATTTGTACAGTGTCCCAACTTTTTTGGAATCGGGTTTGTGTATATATATATATATATATGTGTATGTATATATACAGTATATACACATATATATATGTATACACACACACACACACACATATATATATGGAGAGAGTGTTTTGTAGGCTACTACATATTCTAAAATATTTCCCTAAAATAAATGTTTAGTTTTGTTGGCTATTGTAGGCTAAATTAACATTCTGACTTGCCTGGCCAAAAGAAATTGTCGTGCAAGTTTGATCTGTTTTCAGTAAAGTGCTTTGATGTTTTGTATTAATTAATTAAATTAGTCAAAATCTGGCAAAATTCAGTGGTGATCATTGATACGTGAGGGCACATCCCATGGGGTTGAAACAACAGCTATTGTTTTCTGCACGCAAACGTGAGCAGGTGAGTCAAACTACTGACGTGGATTGTTCTGCTAGAGACAAAAATAACCTTTTGTTTGTTTATAAACCATCTCTTCTGCTGATTACATTACTACGATACGTGACTGTAATCATTGCATCCTTTAGGAAGACATGCTTGTGTTAGGATGAAGACTTTCATCATTGTAATGGATTGTAACTCCTTGAATCTCATTTCTGATTTGTTGAACACTCCTTTTTTGGTCTCTACAGAAATCTCACACTTTCATTGGTGTTAATCCATATCATGGCATTGGATCAAGTAGACTACAATTAGATGTATGTACTTTTTAATCAAACAAGCAAAAATATGACACAATTTTAGCTTAGAGGATAGAATTCATTCTAATTCAAGTGAAAAACCATTTAGTTACTGATAGTCCTTTTTCCATGTGACACCATCTTCAAGGGTGTAATAAATTAATAAGATTTCAAGGTCAAGGATTGACCTTGAAGATTAAGATTCCTATCTAAGAATTGAATCTAAGAATCTATTAAGATTTTATTTTTTAAATTTTAAATGGTTTTATGATAATACAATTTTGATTTTAATATTATTTTTATATCAAATATTTTATATAAAATATATTTATTGTTCCAGACACTGTGTACCGTGAGCAGTAGGGCGTAAACGCAGATTTGTCTGGCGCGAGGAGTGTATTTTTTAAAAGTTGAAACATTCATGTTTTCTCTCACGAATGGAAATGTAGTTGTGTTTTTTTTTACCAGCTATTAAGCGGTTTGGTTAGTCAGCGAGTTCGTGTTTTATCTTAATTCATGATCTCTTGCTGCGTCCAATTTATATAGGCCTACTATCAGTCCTAAATAGTGTTTGAAATTAGAATCAGCGCATCCCAAATCGTAGTATTGAAGTGATTATCGCAAAGGTAGCCTACCCATGGTTTACCATTTTTGGAGGCAATTCAAAATGCACATCCATGCACACTCTTAACGGTTAACATTGCCCACATGGACCCTTTTCACAGACTGTGAGTGATGCCCACACCACATGTTTGTTTCAATGATCATCAATATCGTAAATCCTATAACGTTTGAGCAAATGGAAACGCAAAAAAAACAATAATTATTATTATTTGATGTAGTCTCTCATTCACCGCTACAGAAGTTAACTATGATGACTTCCGCTTCAGAGAAACCCGTAAATGTGAAAAGGGTCCATGGACCCTTTTCACAAGACTGAGATGATGATTTTAACGGTCATCAGCATCGTAAATCCTCGAAAGTTTTTCATATTTGTGTTTTTTAAAAATGTTATGTACATTTATAACACTATTCTTTGTATTATATCACCTTTGCATCAAATTACAAAAAAAACAGTTAATGTGAATGCGAGGGTGTTTCTAATGCAGTGTCTATGGGAGGGACGGTAAATTTGACATCGTTCTCTCTTCTGACAGCCGTTATAAGTCTCTTTCCTTTTACTGAAAGTCATGAAAACGCTGTCGTGGAGTTTTTCTTTTGCTATTTGAGCAAATGGGAATGCAAAAGATATATTTGTGATTCTCTCCCATTCACTGCTATTCAAGTTAACCCAACTATGACGACTTCCGTTGCTGAGAAACCCGGAAATGTGAAAAAGGTCCATTGCGTGTTGGACAAGTATTCGATTAGAACTACAAACACGGATAAAAAGTGTTAAAGGGGTCATATGATGTTGCTAAAAAGAACATTATTTTGTGTATTTGGTGTAATGAAATGTTTATGCGGATTAAGGTTAAAAAAACACATTATTTTCCACATAGTGTACATTATTGTTTCTCCTCTATCTCCCGCCTTTTTGAAACGCGACGATTTTTACAAAGCTCATCGGTCTGAAAAAGCGAGGTGTGCTGTGATTGGCCAGCTATCCAGTGCGTTGTGATTGGCCGAATACCTCAAGCATGAGACGGAAATGTTACGCCCCTCACCATACTGTGATGCCGTGTCCCGGCCGGAGAGACGACACAAAAACATTAAAACCCATTACAAACGAGGCATTTGTTGCATCCAGTGGGGACATAATTACTGATTATAATGACTTATACTGTCTTTTTCTGCATTGCGTTGCATTGTATCGTGCCGCGTAAACATAAAACCCTGTCTGCATTTGTGATCAGAGAAATGACAAACAACAAGTGCTACTCTACACTGCCCAAAACTCGCGTTTGAATAATCAGTGGCAAATGATAAAAGAAAACGTACTTACGTGAGTCAGAACTGCCGGCATTTTAGTCTAATGTTACTCTCCCTGGATCTGTAAACAGTCCTCCATAAATTCTAGTGATCCACAGCACTAAGTTGATGTATTCCCTCAGCGACCAGCACAGATCAGCTCCAGGCATGACGAAGCGGATATTGTCCTCTTTTGGAAGACCAAACAAAGTAGTTTCACTTTCACAACGAAAATCACAGCGGCCTAGCGTGAGCGAAAGCCCCGGCTTAGCGTGAGCTGAAGCCGGGCAAGAGTGAGCTGAGGCGGCGGGGTCGAGAACAACACGGCAGCGGCAACAATATTACAGCGAGAATAAAAGTTACGCCTTCTTTCTTTGCGTGAACATTTGGGCGGCGTTATGCAAATCTTCCCACATAGTGACGTAGATATGTGGGGACGTGTTCGAACGAGCCGGTTTAGGTAGGTGTGGCTGACTCTTAACTTTTATAAAGAATATCTCTTTGGATTTGAGACTTTAGTCTTTGCAACTTTACAGATCTTCTTTATGCACCAAGAGCTTGTAACACTCCAAAGAGAAAGGAAAAAAGGAAATCGCATCATAAATATTTAAAGTATATTATAGTTAGTATAATAATATAAATAACTGTTGATTACGTAGGCCTATAGCCACTAAAAATAAATTAGCCTATTAAAAAGAATCATATTTAATAAATAATTTATTCCCTTTTTCCTATATTCACTAACGTGTATGTGCATGTGTTTCTTTATCATCCGCATGTTTTTAATCATCTTCAATAAAATGCAAGATCGTGAGATAAAAATATCTTCCTCCATCAAGTATCAGGGGACCGCAGGGCTCGTTTCATCCGGCGCGCAGGAGAGGAGGGCCGCTGGCGTCTGGCCGGCGGAGCGCGTCTCCGCATCCCTGAGCTTCATCATCTGAATGAAGCATCGGGAGTTTGGGGGGCAGATCCTCTAGATAACCAGGTTCCTGTCTGTCTCTGTCATAGCATATAAAACCATGGGGAACACGTTGCCTGTCAGACTCCAAGAGAGGTGCTCTGGAAGAGATGACTGCAAACATGATGATGCTCAGGCTGTGTGGACTCCTTCTTATATTCTCAACACTAACAGGTGAGCAGAGATTTTCTTTCCTAATCTTTGAGTGTAATTTCATTTCTCTGTTACATATTGACTTGCTTTTATACAGTGGTGTCCAAAAGTGTGAGACCACTTTGGAATGGGGTTTATTATCAAAATTAAATTTTAAAGCACATATTTCACCCATATTGTTGTGCTGACAATATCATTTGTATTGAAATGTATTACATCAGAAAAATATGCACAATTTCAGAAATTTT
>NW_015505764.1:975200-984362 GCF_001515645.1 Sinocyclocheilus grahami | reverse complement strand
AAATGTATATAGACACACATATATATATATATATATATATATATATATATATATATATATATATATATATATATACAATATTATATCATTTTATTATTTGTTATTTGGAAATATGGGATTTATTATACAATTTAAATTTTAAACAAAGCTAATTTTAATGTTACATTTTAAGTTTTTCCTCATATTTCTGTGCTGACAAAATCATTTGTGTTGAAAATTTTATATTGCATCCGAAATATGTGCATTTTCAGAAATGTGCATGTAAATAGTCAAATATATGGTTTTATGATTTGTTAATCTAGAATTTTTAATTCAAGTGTACATATACATTTTAATAAAATATATTTTATTTGTGTATATTATCATTTATCCAGTTTGATGTTATTATCTCCTTTTTATGTTTCTCTTTTTATTACTAAATTTATTTATTAATTTGTTTGTTTACGTTTTTTTCAACCGATTACTTTTTCTCTTGCTATGAAAATTGACATGGCATAAACCAGAGGATGACTCAATCTAAATGATTTGACACACAACTATTTCAATGATTACAGATCAAAATATATAGAAACAAAAAAGTATATGCAGATTACTTACAATATAACTTTGTTTCCCTTTGAAAAGAAAACCATTACATTGTTGCTCTGTTCTTTGTAGCTCCACGTCTTTGATCGCTTATACAGGAAGAAATATTGCTTTGCAAGGGAAGCCGGTCATTTCCAATGTCCATTTACTCTTTTCCTTGTCTGTAAGCCAATATTAGTAGTAGAGCTATTTGTGGTAGCGATTCAATAAAACGATCCTTCGGCATGAAAAAAAATCAGCATTAAAGCTCACTTGTTTAAAACTCAAATTCTTAAAAATGTAAGGTTCTTTATTAAAATATGGTTTCATGAAGAACCTTTATGGAGCCTTTCCTTTGCACAGAAGGTTCTTTATAGATTTAAAAATCTTATTTTAAAAATGTCCTTTAACATTAAAAAATGGTTCTTTTAAGAACTGTTCACTGAAATGTTCTTTGGGGAACCCAACATTTTTGGAAGAGTGTAAAGCTCACTGTTAATAATTTGTAGTTATGTGTTTCCTTCCACTTTAGATGCTAAATCAGACATCATCGCTAGTGACCCAGATGTGCAGGTGGGAAGGAACACTCTGCTCTTGTGCAAAGGTTGGTGTGTTTAGTACTAAGAACTGACAAATTGACACAAATAATGACCCCAAACTATATCTGTACAACTAATACACATAAAAATGTCTTAATATCATTGCATTAGCTGCAAAATATCAAACTAAGTGTAAATAAATGATGCTATTTTTGAAACAAATCGGGGCTCAGGGTAATTTTTAGTGAGTGTATCAGTTCTCCTCAAGTGTCAACAATACTTTTTGTTGTCATTTTGAAGTTTCTATCATTTGAAATCCAACAAACACTTTTTTTGTGAAAAGTTTGCTTGTGCCTTCTTTAAAATAAATGGCACTTGGTTTGAGTTTTTGTTACATTTTTGTGTCCAAATACTTTTGTAGGGTTTTGAATATCATACAACAATCTGTACCAATCTAAACATTTTTAATATTGCAAATATAATGTTAACTGTCATAAAATAACCAAGGTGTTGTTTTGTTGTTAATCTGTGAAATATTACAATATTGCATATTAAGTAAATATAAAGTATTACAATAAATATGAAATGTTACAGTATAAATTGTAATATTTTCCATATATTGTAATCATTACAAGCACAAGTTATTGCTGCCTACCACATTTGTTGTCTGCTTAACTGAATAAATGACTTTAATCAGCTATTATATTATTGCTAATTAATGCCATATGGACATTCATACACCCATCTCTGGCTGATAACAGAATACTTCCTAATTGTAACATTGAAACAAGTTGTTTTTGTAAAGCTGCTTTGAAACAATATGTATTGTGAAACGTGCCATATACAAATAAATTATTTTCTTTTCGGTTCAGCTGATTCAGAGGGAGAAATACGTTGGTTGAAAGGCGATGAAGACATTGATGAAGATCGCCATGTAGTCGAGAAAATTGATGAATACTCAAGTAACCTGATCTTGAACAACCTTGAATTAGATGACGCTGGAATATATACCTGCGTGTTTGAAAATGATCTCGACACGAAGAAGAGTAACTACCAGATCTATGTCTACCGTAGGTTCCCTTCTTCTGGTTCTTGAACACATTTATTTGTGAATTCACAAATTTTGTGAATGATTCTCATGTGAAATTTTGTCCAACAATCAGAAACACCGGACTTTGGCAACACACCGACGTACCATGAATTTCTGGTGAACCAGACAGCGACCATTCCCTGCGTGGTGTCTGGGAAGCCTGCAGTGGAGATCCTCTGGTTTCGGAACGATCGCATCGTGAATGATGACGGTAGGGGGGTGGACATGCTGCAGGTCCTTCTGCTCTTTTATGTGGTATGGGGGTCTCCTCACCTTCCTAGCTATCAGTGATGCCTGTAGATGGCAGAATGGCAGTATGGCGATGGTGGACGATCCGGCGATGGGGTGGGAGGAACCTGTGGAATCGTTTTCTAACCGATTTGCAACCAAATCAAGAGATGTTTCTCACTAGTAGTTGGGAAACATCTGTGAACAGTTTGTAGTGTGTTTTTTCTTCCTGTCTGATGGAGAGGCCAAAATAAACAGCTCCAAAACATCAAGCCCTGCCCCATTTCAAGTAAACGCCACCATTGACAACCTTAATGGGACTGTTCACCCCAAAATAAAAAAGTGTGTTATTATTTACTCACATTTCTCCTTTTGTGTTTCACAGGGTTTGGAATTATATGAGGGGGACTTAAGAACATCCCGGGCTCTATGAAAAAACTTATCTGTGGCAATGTTTGTACTTAGGGATATTTCGGAAATACAGTTTGGAAAATGAAATGTCCGGTGAGGGGTGCTGAAAGGTTAATGCTCTATGAAAAAACGTACAACCTACAATTAGCTGTTAACAAAAGCAAGCGTGAAATAAAAACGCATTTGCTGAAGCAGCCATGCCGTTTTAACTTGCGTCTTTGAGCTCTTTTATAGAGCGTTGAGTTTTGCGGGACTCGTGACTGAGCACTCCACTTCTCAAGTGCAGTGCTGTACCAGGTGTGCTACTGAGCAAGTTTACAACATCAGATGAACCAGATATATGGAGATGCAAACGTATTGGGCAAGGACTTGTAATGAACCAGAATCATAATTTCTGTCAAAAGTAATAAAAGCTGTTGGCGATCGCGTTGAGATGGCCCTGGGTACATTTTTGGAGTTTTGGAGAGGCATGTTTTTCCAGTGAGCCTATTTTGCTAAATAATGATACCGTTTTTGATTTTGGGGTGAACTGGCCTTTTAAGAGTGCGTGTGGGCTTTTAAAGGCTTTGTCTCATGAATCTAAAGTAATACTATTGCATCTTTGACATTTCTCACGCTCTGCCTTCCCTCTTCTCTTTGTACAGGACGAGGTCATCTCAGAATCCTGCCAGATAGGTCTCTGCAGATTCTGGGAATTCAGCAAGAAGACCGTGGGACCTACACTTGTGAAGGCAGGATCAAGGGACGCCCCATAATGAGGGAGCTCCAGATCTCTGTTGTTGTTAATGGTGAGGACATAGAGGAATGAATCAAGTTTGTTCTTAGTGTTGCCCGGGTGAATATGTCCTCTTACTGTCTGCTTTAAAAATCCCATTCTCCAGAGCCACCGACTGTCCTGATTAATCAGAAGGGAATAAAGGTTTCTGCCGGGCCCGACACCACTGTGTCTATAGCCTGCCTGGTCAAAGGAGTACCCACTCCAAATATTTCATGGATATTGTATGTATATCAATAGAAAATGCTATAATATTTCATTCATGCTTACCTATAATCCTTAGTCTGACTAGTATAATCCATCCTGACTACCTCTATGGCTCCAATTCAAAACCTAGTGAGCTACCTACATAGGCAGCATAATAGGTGCCAAGAGACCATCTTTAGGCCTATTTCTAAGGCAAGGCAAGTTTATGTAGATAGCACATTTCATACACAATGGCAATTTACTTTTACATAAAAGTGATTTTAAAATAATCATAAAAGATGCATAAGAAATAAAATAACCATAAGAAGTAAGAAATACAAATTAAAACTTGATTTAAAATGTATTTAAATCAAATTATAAATACATTATAAATACAGAAAAGTATTAATAAAAAATAATTCAATCAAATATGAAATCAAAAAGGTTTTACCCTTAAGCATGTTTGTGCTTATTAGACTGTCATGTTGTTAGTAGCACCAAGCTAATGCTAAATTTTATTGAAATCAGTTGTAGACAGAAAGGTAGCTCACGAGTCTATACTATGTTTACACATATTCTTTAGTCTCAGGCTTCATCTTTACATTTTGTATATTTGGAGCTGTCCCTTTGTCTCTTAGTTGTTAGTTCTCCTTCCATGAGTACATTTGTGTTGTATTAATGAACAGTAATGGCAAACAGACTGTGTTTCTGCATCTTTCCCCTCAGCCCTTCCCCTGCTGATGACTCCCGTTACAAATTCAACTCTGATAAGAGTGAGCTCACCATCTCTGCAGTGACCAGAAGTGATTTTGGAGAGTATGTCTGCATAGCTACCAATAAGATCGGGGAAAACAGTGCCACGTTTATTCTGGATGTCTCAGGTAAAACAAGGCTCTAGAAACATAAAATGTAGTGATGCATTTGTACATTGCTGAAAGTGCAGAGGCATCAAATGAGGGCAGTTGGCCTGCATTAATATGTTTTTAGTCGATATACAGTAACAACGTTTAACATGATGTCAAAATTGACCCCATCTCAATGAATGTTTACTGTCTTTATGGCCAGTAAGTTTTGGCAGTTAGCCTATACTGGTTGTAAAATGTTACATAATGCATTTTTTGGATGGGAACACCCATTTTTCATGATCCAATCAATCAATTCCTGAAGAATAAAATCAAGATGACCTTTTTTTCTGAATATCCTGTTTCACTTCTTAAGTCAAATGGGTTGTGAAAGGTATGTCACGCTGACTGTAAACTGCAGTGAATTTGTGTTTACGGCTCAACTCTACTTTATTTCCCTTTCTTGGAAATGTTGTTTAGCCAAAGATTTATTCCAAGAAAACATTTTACATCTTGAAGTCAGGTGTTTACTATAGTCACAAACACAGATATGGGGAATTTGGTGCCATGCAAGCATCAAATTGACACACTCCAATGGGCCAGACCCAAACAAAAACATTTTGACTCTTTATTACATGAATATATTTCCACAGTAGTTATGTTTATGGCTCAATGCATATTTTGATATTCATGGTTTAGCTGTTGAATATAGGTAGGTTATTCTATTGAAGTTTCCAACAATGGTTGGCTTATCAGTCAAGCATTTGCATTCGTTTTTTTAATTAATTAAATTAATTATTATTATTTTTACCATTTTCAGAGCATCCAACTGTAGTTTTGGATCAAACCAAGCTGACAGTTATTCCAGGAGAAACTGGATCTGTGATCTGCAATGCCACAGGACATCCAACTCCAACCGTACAGTGGTTCAGGAAGACAACCAGAGAAAAAATGGTGAGAAACATCTAAATTTTGGTTTGCAATTTCAAAAACATTTTGGAAATATGTTTAATACAATAAAATCTTGCTTGGGTTGAGAGAATTATTTTTATAATTGGATTGTAATTGATGTTGGTGACGGCGGCGAGGGGGGATTTTTAATTCTTAATTACTTTTTCCTGTCATATATTTATGGTTCATTGTATATATTTGATATTTATTATTTAACTATGGAAGATAGGTAGTTTTTTTTTATTGGAATCGACATAAGAAATTGTCTTTCTTCATGCCTAAAATGTTCTAAAATAATTGCCATTTCAGTCATGCATATACATAATTTAATTTGATTAAATTTTTGTCTTATTGATCATTATTCAGAGCGTCCAACTGTAGTTTTGGATCAACCCAAGCTGGTGGTTATTCCAGGAGAAACTGGATCTGTGATCTGCAATGCCACAGGACATCCAACTCCAACCGTACAGTGGTTCAGGAAGACAACCAGAGAAAAAATGGTGCGAAACATCAAAATTTTGGTTTGCAATTTCAAAAACATTTTGGAAATATGTTTAATACAATAAAATCTTGCTTGGGTTGAGAGAATTATTTTTATAATTGGATTGTAATTGATGTTGGTGACGGCGGCGAGGGGGGATTTTTAATTCTTAATTACTTTTTCCTGTTTATTATTGTCTTTCCTGTTTGCATGAACATGTGTGGGCAGACGAATGTGGAGGGATCTGAGCTGATTCTTGAAGATGTAATGCCCTCTGATGGCGGCTTGTACTCCTGCGTAGCCAGCAATACGGTGGGAACAACCAGTGAGGACTTCCAGCTGATAAGTAAGGCTCTTGTAGTGGCTTCAGTAATGGTGATTTTTTTTTCAGTTTGTTGACATTTTTCATTTTTGCATAAACTTTCGATATTGCTTCTCATTAATAACTTCTGTTCCTCTCTCTCAAAAGCCTGGCCTGGGACACCCATTAAGTTCAGTGTGGCCCCGGGGCCCTCATCTTCTGTCCTCATCCAGAGTGCCTCAGTGCAGGATGGAGGGTCCTCCATTACCCAGTACATCCTTCAGTGGAAGAAACCGTCTGAAGACACCTGGAGTCAAAGCCTTGTCAAGCCCACAAGTAAATAAGTCACTCAGAGAAGTTAAGTTTATGTTTTGATGGTTTTTTAAATTCAAATGTGTGATGAAACGCTTACATTTGTAGATCCTCTGGTGATCACGGGACTTGAGCCATACACAGAGTACTCCATTCGCTTTGCTGCCAAAAACTCTCATTACCAGGGGAACTTCTCCACAGAACACAAGATCTTCACACAGTCCCAACGTGAGCATCAGTTCTCTTCTGTCTATTCACTTCATCTGCTTCATATCCACCATTTTTGATGTTGATAGCTATTATTAATATTGTTGTGACTTTTTTATGCTATTGGCAGGCCAAATGGAATCTGTACACAAATAGTTGATATATCCTGTGCTGTGACATTTACTAAATTGGCTTTAATAAATTGAGAGGCTACATGCAATATTTGTACTTTCTGAAAATTAAAAATTAATTTGTCACACCTTAGGACCATTTGGATCTTGCCATTGGTTTACGGTCCCAACATTATTTTTAAATAATGCAAAGACATTTTAGCCAGTTATTTTAATAAGACATTTTTATTGCAGTTGATTCATGCTGTCATTCTTGTCATGCATCAGTGCCTGTTTGCTCATCACATATGTTCATGATTTGCTTCCGCTGTCCATTCTTCATCTAATTGCCACCTGCTTGATGATGACCATTCTCCATGCATTACAACCTGCTCCTGGTCCCGGGGCCGTCCATTGCCTTATTCTGACCTTCCTTTGTAGATGGTAAATCAAAATTTTGAATGCATACATTTCCAGTTGATAGGCTAAAACATAAGCCTAATTGTTTACTTTGATATAGACGTATGAAAGTGAGTTTACCTGCATGTTTTCAATGCTGAAGAAAGCGAGAACAGAGAATATCACTACTTCAGCATGAAAGCATGAGATGTTGGTCTGTCGCTCTCACACATCTATACTGTAGTGAATAATTTTGGAGCTTATCCACTGGATTGGCAATTACTTAAGTATGATGCAGACATACTCTGATAACTTTAATATAATATAGAGGCCAACAGTGAAACATCAAATATAGCATTCTTAGATTAACTAGGGTTGGGTGATTTAGAATCATTTTAATGTGCTTTTTATTTGACTAATGACTAGTTTTGTAAGAAATCACACACAATTTCTTAAATTTAACAAAAACAGTGTTAGGGTTGGTAAGTTTGATTCATTTCTGTGATTCAAAATTCTGATTCAGTGATTCATTCTTCACATCCGTCTTCCATGTGTTCATTAAACGAATTAGTGTAGAACTATATCTTTACTGTATTTAAGTTTTTGCATTAAACATTTTAAATAATTTTAGAAATTAGCTGTTTAAGAGCAAAACAATATTTAAACTATACCTTTCAGAATTTTGAGGTCAGTAGGTCTTTGTGTGTGTGTGTGTGTGTGTGTGTGTGCTCTTTTGAACTTGGATCCTTTTGAAAAAGAAAAAAAAAAATTTACAATTTTATTTTTCCACAAAAATATTAAGCAGCTAATCATATTGGAATGATTTCTAAAGGATTGTGTGACACTAAAGACTGGAGTAATGATGCTGAAAATTCAGCTTTGACATCACAAGTAGAAAATAAATACATTTTAAAGCATATTCAAAAAGAAAACAGTTGTTTTAAATAATAATAATATTTCGCGATGTATCTGTTTTTATTGTATTTTTATCAAATGCAGCCTTGGTGAGCATTAGACTTATTTAAAAAAAAAAATATATATTAATTAAAATTTGTACCAACCCCAAACTTTAGAATGATAGATATTAAATAATTTGATGATAAATATCATTAAAATAAAATAATAATAAATATAAATTAAAATAAAACATTTTTAAATCAAAATCACCCAGCCCTAAGATCAACCTGTTACACTATTTCTTTGTTCCCTTTATCTGATGTTTCCTCTTTCCTTCATTTAGGGGAACCCGACAGCCCCATTCTGTCTCTGAGTGAGAAGAAGTTGGACACAAACTCAGTCTCCATCCCTATTAAACAGCTGAAAGATGGAGGCTCTCCTATCCTACACTACATTGTACGCTACAAAGAGGTCAGTCTGAAGTCCAGCCAAAAACTTCTCAATTTATCTCAGCAATATATGCATTTTTCATGTTGTTTAAATATGTGAAGTACAAGCCATATATCTAAATGTAAAATGTCACTCGTTTGGAACAGAACAATGAGAATGAGGAATGGACTGAAAAAGAAATTCCTGGAAACTCCAGCAAAATCCAGCTGAATAATCTCCAGTACAATGCTAACTATCAAATGGAAGTTTATGCAGTAAACCACAATGGCACCTCCAGCACTGCCAAAATTAACTTCACCGTCCCACAACCTGGTAGGATTGATTAGAGAAAGTGCAATAATATTATGCATTATATGCTTAACGAATAGTTCACCCTTTTCATTCTTTAGTGATATGAATTGATTTCTCCTTGTCTTGCA
>NW_015505764.1:967175-975190 GCF_001515645.1 Sinocyclocheilus grahami | reverse complement strand
GTGTGTGTGTGTGTGCTCTTTTGAACTTGTATCCTTTTGAAAAAGAAAAAAAAAAAAATTTACAATTTTATTTTTCCACAAAAATATTAAGCAGCTAATCATATTGGAATGATTTCTAAAGGATTGTGTGACACTAAAGACTGGAGTAATGATGCTGAAAATTCAGCTTTGACATCACAAGTAGAAAATAAATACATTTTAAAGCATATTCAAAAAGAAAACAGTTGTTTTAAATAATAATAATATTTCGCGATGTATCTGTTTTTATTGTATTTTTATCAAATGCAGCCTTGGTGAGCATTAGACTTATTTAAAAAAAAAAATATATATTAATTAAAATTTGTACCAACCCCAAACTTTAGAATGATAGATATTAAATAATTTGATGATAAATATCATTAAAATAAAATAATAATAAATATAAATTAAAATAAAACATTTTTAAATCAAAATCACCCAGCCCTAAGATCAACCTGTTACACTATTTCTTTGTTCCCTTTATCTGATGTTTCCTCTTTCCTTCATTTAGGGGAACCCGACAGCCCCATTCTGTCTCTGAGTGAGAAGAAGTTGGACACAAACTCAGTCTCCATCCCTATTAAACAGCTGAAAGATGGAGGCTCTCCTATCCTACACTACATTGTACGCTACAAAGAGGTCAGTCTGAAGTCCAGCCAAAAACTTCTCAATTTATCTCAGCAATATATGCATTTTTCATGTTGTTTAAATATGTGAAGTACAAGCCATATATCTAAATGTAAAATGTCACTCGTTTGGAACAGAACAATGAGAATGAGGAATGGACTGAAAAAGAAATTCCTGGAAACTCCAGCAAAATCCAGCTGAATAATCTCCAGTACAATGCTAACTATCAAATGGAAGTTTATGCAGTAAACCACAATGGCACCTCCAGCACTGCCAAAATTAACTTCACCGTCCCACAACCTGGTAGGATTGATTAGAGAAAGTGCAATAATATTATGCATTATATGCTTAACGAATAGTTCACCCTTTTCATTCTTTAGTGATATGAATTGATTTCTCCTTGTCTTGCAGTCAGTCAGCCGGCGTTAGGGAAAGGAGGTGTGGTGGGAACTGTATTGTTCATCTTCTTGGTGCTGATGGTATCAGTAGATGCTTTCTGTTGCTACACCAACCACTGCGGCCTGCTTAATTTCCTCGCTCGTAAACTATTTGGACACAAAGTGTCAGAGTCTAAAGGGATGGATGAAGAGGCTAATAATTCCACTGGGTAAGACAACTTCATCCTCAAGTGCCCATGCTGTAGAGATAGACAAAATGACTCTTCTTTTCTGTCCTAGTTTTCCAACAAAGGACAATTATTTGCACATAGTGATAGTTTATGGTGATTGCATATAGTTCTTAAAAGAAATAGTTCACTCCAAAATTTAACCACTTCTTGTAGGACAACAATTTCAAATGTTTTCCTACAAGAATGTGGATGCAAAATGTTAGAGAAAAAGCACAATAAGAGTATCATAAATGAAGTCTAAAAGACATGTACAAGTCTTCTGAATTTGTACGGTAGCCTTTGTGTGAGTAAAAGTCCTCACATATTTTTCATTTTTGGGTGAACTATTCCTGTATGTAAACTACATGCATATCAAGAAAGTGCAAAGGTACTTTAATTAGGTATAGAAGTGTAAATAATTAAATAATGATTAAAAAAAATATTTTGACTGTATTTATCACTGTTATGAACTGGAATGTTACATCATAATGACAAATAAATAAAATTTAAATTAAAAATTAAAAGCTGATTATAATTGAAATGATAATAGCACCTCACCTGTAATTGTATAACGTTAAAAGTAAAAGTTGAGACAAATCATGTTCTAAAATCATTTCTACATTAAATTAGAAATTACCATTTTTTACTAACATAACAACCAAGATAAATTAATTCTATAAATTATATATATATATATAGAGAGAGAGAGAGAGCGAGCGAGAGAGAGATATTAAATATATATTATACGTTTTTATAATTGATCAAACCTTTGTGAAGTGTTACCAAATAATAATAATAATTTTAATTAATGCATTTTAAACTAACAAACCAAGAGTATTAAATGCTATAAAATATTATTTTAAATATTTTTTATAATATATATAGACAAAATGATTAATTCTAACTCAAAAAGCAATTAACCTTATGAGCTTTTGATATTATGTCTAAGATGGTGTCAAAGATTTTTTTTAACTTCACATTTTCTATCTAAAAATCCAATTTTAGACCTTTGCATTTAGACAGATTTGCTGTGTGTGATTCCACCCCCCTAAGCTTCAGTCCCCATGTGTCCTTTGATACAGAGACATGAAGCTGAGCGGGCTAACACTACCACGAGGCAGCATCCCAAAGCTTCAGTCATCCAATGGGGCAGTGAATGACATTCATTCAGAGGTCACGTGTGACAAAGCACCTCTTACCAAATTCGAGTAGGTGCCAACCTCAAAGGGCTGAATGCAGAATCAAAGCTGTCATTCACAAAAAAAATGGCATGTGGGCTTTGTTATGCAACCAGGTTTAAAAGAATTGCTCACCCAAAAATGACCAGTTTGTCATCATTTACTCCTCAAGTTGTTCGAACTGCGTATGACATACATGCCAATTACATGTGCATGGTGATTTATACTGCCTAGATCTTATATAATAGTAAGCAATGAGTAAAAAATCACAGAATTTTCATTTTTGGTGAACTATTGCTTTAAATCAAATTTTATTGTTATCCCTACTGCCATTTTTAACTCTTGTTTTACAATTTTTTATTATTTTCTCTATTATCCATTCCCCCAAAAAACAATCCAGCTGCCTCATAAACCCAGAAAGCAGCTTCTGTATTTTCCTCTATCACATGCATTGTAGAAATAACAATATATTCTCTCTTTTTTTTTTTTTTGTAGGAAGAAACCAGAATCTGGTGATCCAGCAGCAGAGGCCTAGAGGAAGATATTATTCAGGACACAATGCTATGAAAACATTGATTTGTTTGTTTGAACAATGTTCAAACAAACTTTGAGTGGCCCAACATGGCTCAACCAATGACAGATGGGGGAGTGTTTGAGAAACCTGTTTGAAAGATGTAAAACTTCATAAATGATATACTTCACATTTAAGTGATGCAGTTTGAAACAAATATACAAACATCATAAAGGACGACTGTTATTTGCAGGAAAAAGTCCTGTGTGATTTAGATTATGTTTGTTATTAAATTGTGATTGTGCCAAATGTATGATGTAGAGGAGTATTATGAGTGTGATCCAGCACTGTAAATACTGTACATGACAAATGCTGCTTGAGCTGAATGTACATTCAGTAGTGAGCAGATAAAAGCAAAATGCAGCTAAGTGGAATATGATGTTGACATGTTACAGTATATTACTGACATAATGGGAGCATAATATCATAGCTTAATAACATCACTAATGTCAATTTATTGCACATCTAACATATGCTTGTAGCTTGTATAAAATCTTGATTAAAGGAACAGGTGAAAGACAGAACATCCAATGGATTTGGAAAGACATGAATTTTCAGTTTAATGTGAACGATAATCCCTTTTGTAAAGATAAAAAGAACCATTTAATATAGTTAATATAGATAGAACTTTGCATTTTATTTGTTTCAACATTTTTTTTTTCAACATTGCATTTGATTTGTTTCATAAATGCACAGTGTTTGAATGTTTTGGTCAAGTGATGTTACATGTGGATGTAAATACAGATGCATGCAAAAAGATGTACATATGGATTTATTAATAATTTTTTTATCTTCTCTGTACATTGTATAAATTATTTCTTTAATGCTTTTATACTCATTGTAATGTGTGACCCTATAGTAATTTTGTACTCTATGTAAATTTATTCGCAACTATAGACATTTAATTCTTTTGAATAAAAAGAGAGAAATTTCAACAACAGCTGCTTGTTAAATCTCATTATTCACAGGGATAAGATTCATTCCGTCTTTGTACTAAGAAAGCTGTAGATGATCACGGTGTCGTCCTCTTGACTGTTACAACGAGGTCTACAAAACAAAAGAAATGTTTACATGTATTAGACAGTCTTTTATTTAAAATAATATATTAATAACATTCTTTATAATGAAAATATCAAAGATATGAAATTTAAAAAATTTTATATTTAAAAAAATGTATAATAATAATTAGTAAAAATTTAATAATAATAATCCAATTAGATTTTTTTTTAGAAGCCTGTAGATGTTCCTTCGATGTCTGAACCTTCCTGTTTAGAAGGACATACACTGTAAAAAATGACCGTGAATTTAACGGTAAAAGACTGTATAAATGCTACAGTAAAAACCTGTTAAATGGTTAACTGTAAATTCCCCTGTTATATATGGTGAAAAACTGTATTGGACATTACATTTATTGGACAAATTTTACGGTAGTATACAGTTTTTGGAAGTGATAATTACCGTATAATTTACAGTGAATAACCGTAAATTGACATTCCCAGAATTCCCTGCGTTACATTACAAATTTGATGTTTTTTGTTGAAATAACTATGTTTCTTCTTAGTTTTTTCTTATCAGTTTTGTATATTAGGGTTGTGTGTTACACCTAATGTTGTTAAATGAATGTTTAATGCATTATTTCAGTTTCATGTGTGTCACCATGATGGTGTTTAGCGTCTGTGTGAATGACACTGTGCACCTTCTATATGTGTTATTATATAAAAGCTGCTTGTGATGGGCTTTGGTTCATCGTGTGACTTTCTCATCACCTCCTGCATTTGGTGGTTATCAGTGTATTACAAAGGTGCAAAACAGATTTCAGTACTTCAATAGATTGGTATATTAACATTATATCAGTTAATGAAATTACGGTATTTAACTGTAAATTTAAGTTAAAACCGTAAAACCTAAAACGTTGCTACCGTATTTCTTACTGTAAAATTCCGGCAACCACAGCTGCTGTTTTTTTACTGTAAATTTTACAGAATTTTTTTTTACAGTGTACTGTATGTCAACACATACAGGGGGTTTATAAATCAGTTCCAAAGATTTCCCCCCACGAATAATCATCATTATGACATTTTAATCATTACCTGTCTGAGGTTGATGGAGGAAGACTTAGATCTGCATATATCACATATGTTCTATAGTTTTCCTCAGACTCTGCTGATTTTCTCAGGTTTTCATAGATCTCCTCTGTGACTGTGGCTGCAGGTGTCTGATCAGAGATAAAAAAATCACTAGTGTTAATTTAGTGTGCATTTAATACATACAGAGGCCTTTTGTTCATTTAAAATAAGATGAACTGAACTGTTCATGAGTTTAATACCTGTTCTGTGGGCTGCTTCTTTGACGTAAACGGTATCCTCCTGTAAAGATGTAAGCAGAGACAGTTTTACAGACTCGTTTAATTTCATCCTCATTAAATTAAATATGGCATCTAACCTGACTAGATTCCTTTTGAAGTAATTATACTGTATTATTATGTGTTAATAATTCAGAATGGTCAGAATACTACACTTTAGTCACAACACTTATTATGTAAATCGGTTAGTATTAGCTGCAAGTGCAAGATTTGCGTAAACCGATTGCATGCTTGACATGAATGAAATACAAGCAGTGCAATACTGAACGCAGTACATGATGATGGCGGGACGTCATCGAGGGCTTGTGTAATGTGTAGTGTCATTTCCACAGAGTACAAACTCAAGCAACGTTGAACACATATGAACTTTATGTTCTCTCTGCATTTCAACAGAAGGCTATATTATCACATGCTGTGCGTCCACTCACCTTATAATCAGACCAAACATGACTACTGCCATTAGAAACAAAAACACAGCTGTTGCAGTCAGCAAGAAATTTTGATGAATAGTCACTATAGAAACAAACAAAAAATGTGGATAAATTTGGGTAAACTTTGCTCAGAATAGCATAATTTTCTTACTATGTCTAATGCAAGTTTTCTGTATGCATGCAATACATAAGTGATATTTTCCTAAATGTGCAGGATGTTATTTTCAGTGTGATAAGTGAACCAAAGTCACATTACTAACGTTATAAAACATTATTTGTTTATGCAAAGTTGAACTAAAAATGGGAAAACGCTGCTTACATTATATTTTTCATACACTGAGGGCAATATACTGTACAATATTTAGTACTCAGTAATCCATTTCAAAAGCCTTTCTTTCTTTGTTCTATTTGACCCAGCAGTTGGGTTGTTTTAACCCAGCTATTGTTTATATTTAACCCAGCATTTTCTAGAGTGTAGTAATATATGGCTAAAGAATATAATAATTAATGATACAATTGGTGTTCACTAGTATTAGTTAGTATTAAATATAGTTAATATTTTATAACTATAGACCTACTTTGTCGTCTGGTCTAAATAATAATAATAATAATAATAATTCTCCTGTAACACAGTGACTAATGCAAATTGAGCAATAGTGTTTTGGAGTTTTTTTCCGGTTTTATTTATTTTTCACGAAGTGATACCAGAGACCTAAAACATACCACTAGATATAAAAAGAAACAACATATCTCTGGCAAATTGGAGTAGATTGGAAAGTAGTAAACAAGAACATCAAACTAAGAGAATACTTGAAGACTGTATATAAATATAAAATAAATCCAGGAAGGGGTTTTGGGTGGACAATAAAAGGTGAAGTGGATAAATATAAATGATCGAAAATAGTGTTAGGACCGTCTGTAGCATTAGGAATAATCCCACCATGGTTATTTCCTATGGCAAATGTAGATATAAATTTAAACAAAAATAAAGAAATATATGAAAATAATACTAAAGTATAGAGGAATATAAATTATTTTTCATATTTACAGACGGATCAAAGGTACCAGAATCTGGGGTGACACAGGTATAGGAATATTTATTCCAGAATTCGAAATAAGCATATTCAAAAGATTATCAAATAATTTAGCAATATATACAGTAGAATTAGTTGCAATAATGGTTGCATTACAGTGGATAGAAGATGTTAGACCAGATAGAGTAGCTATATGTTCAGACTCTATGTCAGCGCTGAATAGTTTGGTTTCATATAAATCCATTAGAGAAGACATTTTAAATTATATATATATATATAACATTGAAATCTCTAAATAGTATGATTATAGATCTCAAATTGTATTGGATACCGGCTCACACAGGAATTAATGGAAATGAAATAGCAGATCAGTTAGCAAAAAAGGCAACCAAAAAAATCGAGATTGATGTCCCATTAGGAAGAGGAGAAATTAAATCAATTATTAAATCAAATATTCAAAAAGAGTGGCAGAAGAAGTGGGACATAGCTGATATAGGAAGATTTTATTATCAAATGAATTAATCAGTTAAAGAAGTATACAATTTTGGAAGATGTAGGAAAGATGAGGCGATTTTAAATAGATTACAATTTGGACACACAGGACTAAATGCATCACTATACAAAATAGGTAAACATATTACAGGTAAATGTGCTTTTTGTGTGGTAATAAAAACCGTTGAACATGTAATATTAAAATGTCGGAAATATAAAATAGAGAGAATTAAAATGATAAAGAATTTAAAAGGTAATAAATAATAAAGAAAAAAAGAAGATAAATTGGATATTAGGAAAAGGATTAAAATAAGGTATTAATCAAAGAATAGTAATGAAATATATATAGTAGAAACAGGATTAAACAAACAAATTTGATAGTTAAATAAATAAATAAAGCAAAGGAATAGGGGAACACACAAGGCGGGTTTTCTGGCATGGGAGCTGAACACACAGCAGCTAGAAGTACAGCTTGGATGAACCCGAAATAAAATTAACAATAAAAGAAATGAAAATATGAATAGAGACGGGACTATCATCCGTGTATGTATATAAACAGTTGGTGGCTGTATGTGCGTACGATGTGGAATACGCCAAAAATTCCAAAGAAGAAGAAGAAGACCTAAATCGGTGCGTTCCAAACGGGATGTATGGCCCTCCGAAGCGCACTTCGGAGTGAAAACAATCATGGCCGC
>NW_015505764.1:945488-966673 GCF_001515645.1 Sinocyclocheilus grahami | reverse complement strand
CAACCAAAAAAATCGAGATTGATGTCCCATTAGGAAGAGGAGAAATTAAATCAATTATTAAATCAAATATTCAAAAAGAGTGGCAGAAGAAGTGGGACATAGCTGATATAGGAAGATTTTATTATCAAATGAATTAATCAGTTAAAGAAGTATACAATTTTGGAAGATGTAGGAAAGATGAGGCGATTTTAAATAGATTACAATTTGGACACACAGGACTAAATGCATCACTATACAAAATAGGTAAACATATTACAGGTAAATGTGCTTTTTGTGTGGTAATAAAAACCGTTGAACATGTAATATTAAAATGTCGGAAATATAAAATAGAGAGAATTAAAATGATAAAGAATTTAAAAGGTAATAAATAATAAAGAAAAAAAGAAGATAAATTGGATATTAGGAAAAGGATTAAAATAAGGTATTAATCAAAGAATAGTAATGAAATATATATAGTAGAAACAGGATTAAACAAACAAATTTGATAGTTAAATAAATAAATAAAGCAAAGGAATAGGGGAACACACAAGGCGGGTTTTCTGGCATGGGAGCTGAACACACAGCAGCTAGAAGTACAGCTTGGATGAACCCGAAATAAAATTAACAATAAAAGAAATGAAAATATGAATAGAGACGGGACTATCATCCGTGTATGTATATAAACAGTTGGTGGCTGTATGTGCGTACGATGTGGAATACGCCAAAAATTCCAAAGAAGAAGAAGAAGACCTAAATCGGTGCGTTCCAAACGGGATGTATGGCCCTCCGAAGGGCACTTCGGAGTGAAAACAATCATGGCCGCCATATTGAAGGGTCGTTCCAAACCGCAGTGCTCAAAACTGGCCACTTCAAAGGGCCCTTCGGAATGAAGGATTTCATCCCATGATCTTTTTTATTTTTTTTAATTACAAAACTTGTAGAAACTTACAGAAACAGGGAAGCGAGACATGAATATATTCCAACAAAAAGCAATTATAAAAATAAGAATATTCTGGATTTGCATGTCAACTTAAGTATTATCCATACATAAAAGTGCAAAAATAATCGTACATTCTTTTAGAAAAGTTTGGGCTCCCATGATCCTTTGCACAGATTCTTTGCACGATGACCGCACCTCCGTGTGGGCAGGTGATGACGCAGAAGGGCACTACAAGAAACAGTTGTTTCCCTATATTGTTCAACATAATGGTAAATGATATTTTTAATACAGTTGGATTGTAAAGTCTTTATATGCAGACGATGGTGCTTTATGGAAAAGAGGTAGAAATTTGTCGTATGTAGAAGAAAGGATGCAGAATGCTATTAAAGAAGTTGAAATGTGGGCAAGTAATTGGGGATTTCGAATATCAGTGGAAAAAAATAAAATAATATGTTTTTCAAAAAAGAAGAAAGCACCAGTTGTTAAGTTAACAAGCTAACAACCTAACCAGTTGTTAGGTATTTGGTATGAGCAAAAACTGGAGCAAGTATCTGGATTTAGATTTTTAGGTATTTGGTTGGAGTCAAAGATAACATTTGCAAAACACATTCAACAGATAGTAGCTAAATGCAAAAGAGGAATAAATGTACTGAGGTGTTTGGCGGGAATAGATTGGGGAGCTGACAGACAGTCTCTAAAAAGCAGTGGCGGGCCGTGCATTTTACACCTAGGCCTTCAGATATACGTCCAGTTAAAAAAGTATTAGAAAACTGTTGGGAACATGAATACATAAATATAAATAGTTTTGGATGGAAAGCAAATAATGAGGCACATCAAATTGGAATAAGTAATTGTGATGTTTGCAATACTGTTGTGTTGCCAGTAACACCTCCATGGTTATTCCCAATGCCTGCAGTTGACTTTCAGGTTTTAGTGAGTATAAATGATAAAAACAGACAAGAATCTAAAGATTCAATAGTACAGAAATATTTAGATCAGAAATATATATCAGTAACTCATATATATATACAGATGGATCTAAAGATCCTGAAACAGGACGCACTGCAGCAGCAATATATGTTCCAAGGTTCAGGTATGGAATAGCAAAAAGAACATCTAATCACCTATCAGTTTATACAACAGAAATGATTGCCATATTATTGGCTCTTCAGTGGGTTGAAGACATTAATATACCTGAAGTAGTCATATGTCCAGACTCTTTTTCAGCACTATCAAGTTTAAAGAGTGGTAAATCTTCAACTAGACGAGACATTTTATCAGACATTTTACAAAGTTTGTTCAGAATACAAACAAAAACAATGATCTCTTTTGTATGGATACCTGCACATATAGGAATAGAAGGTAATGAAGTGGTGGATCAAATAGCGAAAAAAAACATTAAAACATCCAGACATAGAATTTAATGTTCCAATGTGTAAATTAGAAATAAAAGGGCTAATTAAAAAAGCATTAAAAGATAAAAATGGGATGGTGAGAATAAAGGACGACATTTATATAATATTCAAAAAAACAGTTGGAAATGAGAGGAGAATTTTTGGGAATAGAATCTCGCCTTAGAATTGGACACACTTCACATAATCAAACATTATTTATAAGTCTGGACTTTGTGTTAAATGTGATCTTCCTGAAACAGTTGAACATATTTTAATAAAATGTAAAGGATATGACAACGAAAGAGTACAACTTACAGAAGCACTTCATATAGAAATAAATCAGATCTCACTTCAGAAATTGTTAAATAAAGATGTGACTATAGAAATGTTTCACATATTATTTAAGTATCTCAAAGATACAGAGTTAATAAACAGGATTTAAAGAATCACTACTAACTTAGTTTTTTTTTGTTTTGTTTTGTTTTCCTGTGTTAGAACGAGGCGTTTTAGGTAGGCGTGGTTAACGCTTAACTTTTATAAAGAATATCTCTTTGGTTTTGAGACTTTAGTGTTTGCAACTTTACAGATCTTCTTTATGCACCAAGAGCTTTTAACACTCCAAAGAGAAAGGAAAAATTTGAAATCGCATCATATGACCCCTTTAATGTCAATGCTCCACACTCCATCCTAGTAAGTGGAGGTAAATGCACCTAAAGCTGGTTTGCCAACCGCCATAAAACGTCAAAGAAGAAGAAGAAGAAGAAGAAACAGTTGTTTGGTCCCCTACAGCCTTCAACCCTTCGAAGCTCTCACTCCGGAGGGTAAACCCTTTGAAGGGATTAGGGCAATAGGGATGAGCCCTTCCGAATGGAACGCAGGGTTAATCTCATTTTCCCGCTCCATCGATGAAGAAGGACCAAAGACTCGTGACGTATTTCTTCCGCGCCTAGACAAGCGATAACGGTGAGGAAAACAAATGATGCTGTTACGTTCATCTGGCTTTTTATTTTATTCCCGCATATTTGCTTGAATTTCTTCACCAGGACACACTTCACGGCGAGTATATATTTCTTTAAAACTAGCTTACTGTAGCGGGGCTTTAATTTAAATTTAATTTAAGTTTAATTCAGTCTGGAGCTTTAAAAAAAGAATCATGTGGCATCTGAAAATTAATCGATTCAGACAGTATTTATTACTGTAAACTAGACAGTTAAGCTCTTTGTTTTATTTATGCTTCCTGAACTCTGTTCTTAATTGTTTTCTGTACTGTAGATAGATTGGTTGTGTCTCAAAACGTAGTGAGCTGAGTTTCAAGGGCGTGCAGCATGCATGGGTTTGCGTCTTTTTAAGCATCATAGGAGTGTGCAGCATTTTTGGGCATAAAAGGTGCAGCTTGCTGTGATTTGATTGGAGGCACAGCCATTGATTTATTTGCTGAGGTTTGTTTATTTTTTGCAGAAGACCCTCAGTATGGCTTTAAAATCTGGAGAGGAGCGCCTGAAGGAGATGGAGGCAGAGATGGCACTGTGAGTTCTTCACAGTTCACTTATGTTCAATTCCAGCTGTTTATATGCAGCGTAATATTGCTCTCAGGGCAGTGTTGTAGTGTTTGGAGTGTGTAGAATTGGATGTATCTGATGTTGTTGCTTCTCCTGTAGGTTCGAGCAGGAGGTTTTGGGAGGACCTGTGGCACCTACAGTGGTTGAAGCTGTGCCAGTCGCTCTGGCAATGCCAGGTGTACCCATCATCAGGCCCATCGTTGGTACAAACACCTACAGAGAGGTATTATTTCTAACTCCAAAAATATCCCTAATATTTTACGTTGTATATTTTTATAAGCTGGGATCCAAACATCTGAGACTATTAGTGAAAATGCTTTTATTTTGCATTATTTTATCATTTGCTAATTATTCTGATTTACTTATTTAAGTACAAATTTTGACATGTCATTACAATTAACTTAAGTAAAAAGTTTAATTAAAAAAATGACAAATATATTAAAAAAAAATTCGATTTTTTTCCCCAGAATCCCAAAATCCAGTTTTAAATGAAAAATAAATATATATTGCTTAAAGCATTCATCAATTGCTTATATTACAAGCTTGTTTATTGTTTTTATTTTACATTTTTTTTGTAGATCCAGCAGAGCTTGGAGGCAAGAGCTGCCACTTTAGTTGGTCCGCCACCTACATTTGTTGGTCCTGGTACATCTATATAAATCCCTTTTTCATCACACGCTTCAAGACAAAATTCTAAATAGAAATCAGCTGACAATCATCTATATTTATATATAGATGATTATTCTGATTTACTTATTTAAGTACAAATTTTGACATGTCATTACAATTAACTTAAGTAAAAAGTTTAATTAAAAAAATGACAAATATATTAAAAAAAAATTCGATTTTTTTCCCCAGAATCCCAAAATCCAGTTTTAAATGAAAAATAAATATATATTGCTTAAAGCATTCATCAATTGCTTATATTACAAGCTTGTTTATTGTTTTTATTTTACATTTTTTTTGTAGATCCAGCAGAGCTTGGAGGCAAGAGCTGCCACTTTAGTTGGTCCGCCACCTACATTTGTTGGTCCTGGTACATCTATATAAATCCTTTTTTCATCACACGCTTCAAGACAAAATTCTAAATAGAAATCAGCTGACAATCATCTGATATTTATGTGTAGCTATACCGGCAGTAGCGCCTCCTCCAATGATGCGTCCAGCATTTGTTCCGCACGTCTTACAGAGACCAGGTAATCAGATTCATTCATATATATTCTTCAAAACTTTTGATCATTTATGTATTAATGGTTACATTATTATATATGTATAATATGAATCAATGGTATCTGTAATTCTATGATGTATTCTGCTTATGTGGAAACAAATAAATTGAGAATTTTTTAAAAAGCTTAAATATATATTTATATAAAAAAACAACAACACGTGAATAAAAATAATAAAAACTATAATGTGTGTTTGTGCGAAATTTTAAAGGGGTCATCATGAACTGCATTTTTTTAATTATTTGATAATATTTCCTGAGGTGCAATTGTAATGTTAGTATGATTTTTACATCAAAAATGGTCATAATTTAGAAATTAAAGGACATTTTCTATTCTGATTTTAGCCCTCTGATTTATATAAATTTGTGCTGTGTGATTGACATCTCCAGCAATTATAAAGGGGTATTCTTTGATCACTTTCTGTATATAATTTAATCACAATTTGAGTAACTGAGAGAAGCAATGTCTAGTCGACCGTTAAGTCACTGGCTCGATTTACTGACGCATAAACAGCAATAAATTAATTTGAGACAAAGAGCATCTGACTGTACACGAATCATTACATATCAGAAAACACTGATCGGAGATTAGGCATTAGAATTAATACGGTTACTTACATGTTGTGGTATTACTGTCAGGTCCATTTCTTACAGTAAAAGTCTGTTTGCAAAGCATGTGCCGAAACTATGACTGATTTACCTAAGAATCCACAGTGAAATGTACCAAGCAAACAAATAATGCTCTACTGAGACATCCACATAGTGGAAAATAAATAAGCACTTTCCTAGGATTAGGATCCTTTGGAAGGTCATTTATTTTTAGTCCAGTGATTCTGTACTCACTAATCTCACTAATGCTTCAGGCGATGTAGAAGTAGGCGTTGAGCTGATTCTGCCGAGGCGGGCTTTCGTCACACTATGATGTCATAATGTGATCAAATCTGAAACGAGTCGTTTTCTGATCTTGGTTTCAATAAAAGCTGTTTTTGCACTAACAAGGAAGTTTTGAGCTGAAACTTACCAGATGTTATTATAGTACAATGACCTCTTACATGTCAAAACATCAAGGAAAATTTGATTTCTCAGTTCATCATGTCCCCTTTAAGCGTCTTGTGCTTCCGTTGTAATGTGTTCCTGATCGTATAAATCTTTTCTCTCCATCTTTTTCTCAGGAGGAGTTGTTAGCATTGGTGGCGGAGCAGCAGGCAGCTGGGCTGCTGGACTCAAAGAAGGAGGCGGTCACAGATGACAGCGTAATCGGGCCGAGCAAGCCTGAGCCTGAGCCTACACATGTGGAGGTTTAATATGATTCAAAATGAAATTTTAAACTTATTTTAACATATATTTTAACATGTTATAAAAGGTTATGTTCTGCACCACTAGTGGCACCAAACAGAATTGTATCATAATGAGCAACAATTTTCAAACACATTCCCTGTTTAGACAAAGAGATTGTCCAGCCCTAAATTCATTCCATTGGATAAGCAATATCTGATGCAATATCTACTGATGCAGAAATTACACATTATATGTAATATATATAATGAAAGAATATAAAACAGCTCTTGGAGGAAAAGATAAAAACAGGGTCATTTTAATACTATTATAATATGTATTACTATTTAAAATTGGCTTGTATTTTATATTTTCACTTTTAGTTTATGTGCTTTTTTCCATTTTAATTTGAAGGCACAATATGTAAGATTTTTTTAATTAAAATATCCAAAAACCACTAGAACAGTGTTATATATTTTGCTGACTTGTGTACTTACATTATCCCAAGTGTTTCGAAGAATGTTCGGTTTTGTTTTGTAGAAAACATGGAAACAGCAAAGACGATTTAATATGTTGTGTGTTTAAATAGACCGGTGACGACTGCACAGAGTAGCATTATAACAGAACTTTCAAATGTATCTAGTATGATAAAACAGCGCTGCTTTTTTTTCCCCACATACGCACGACTGGAAGGAGCAGAAGCGGTCGACTGTGGCATAATAAAAGCTCCACTGCTTTCGAGCCGTGTGTCACGCTCGTTCAGCGGCCTCGTTTCACTTCGACAGCTTTCAGCCTCACCCTGCTTCATTCTACTACGTTACCAAATCATTAGCTCATCCATGAACATGATTTCTGCCCGAGTCCTGTCGGATTGCATCGGCTGTGAGGATGAAGAACACAACTCCCATGATTCCACACTCAAGTCATCAAAGTATGCCTTTGTCTCTTTGTTTATTTTGAATACACGCCCTCTAGCGGCGAAAAATTACATATTGTGCCTTTAGGTATTTATATTTAACTTTCATTTATTTTAGTTTTCTTAGTTTTAGCACTTCAACTCAAATTCAGACTTGCCAAAGCAGCATTTCAAATGTTCATTTAAGTTTCATTTAGGTTTAATTCTTGCACCTTATATTTATATTCTATTTTATTTCAGCCTTATTAATGAAAACAATTTTTAATAGTTTTATTTAACAGTTACAACACTGGATAAAGAAAGTTCATTTAAAAATGAAAGCTCTTTATAGGAATTCTTGATATGAATTTTGTTCTAATTATTTCTTGTTCACATGTGCATAGCCTGCTGATACTAGCACAGAAGATAAGAAGAAAGGAAAACAGGAAAAGGTGAAGAAATGCATCCAGGTAGCAGCAGGTGTCTCATGGGAGGACACCAGCCTATTAGAGTGGGAATCAGGTTTGCGGACATTTAGTAAATTTCATAAAAAGTTGACTTTTCTTTAAAAAGGAGCCAAGCACATATAGAAATGAAATTATCGCCTTTCTTAGATGATTTCCGGATATTTTGTGGCGATCTGGGGAATGAGGTGAATGATGACATTCTGGCGAGAGCGTTTAGCCGTTATCCATCCTTCCTGAAGGCGAAGGTTGTTCGAGACAAACGCACTGGGAAAAACTAAGGGTTACGGCTTCGTGAGCTTTAAAGATCCCAATGATTATGTGCGCGCCATGAGAGAAATGAACGGTGAGTTAATGAGGATAATAATGAATGGCTGTTTAGATCAATACATACAAATACAGTTCATTAAATTAGCATATACATAATGTTCAAATGTTCTATTTTTTTGTTGGTAATTTTATGTTTTAAATGAATACTTTTATTCAGCAAAGATGCATTAAATGGGTCAAAAGTGTCAGTAAAAACATTACTAATATTACAAACGATTTCTATTCCAAATAAATGCTGTTCTTTTGAATTTTGTATTGCTCAAAGAATCCCGAGAGAACAAAATGTATCACGGTTTCCACAAAAAATATTAAGCAGCACAACTGTTTTCAATATTGATGATAATAAAAGTGTTTCTTCAGCACCAAATCAGAATATTAGAATGATTTCTTCAGGATCATGTAATACTGAGGAGTAATGACTGCTAAAAATTCAGCTTTAGAAATAAATTAAATTTGAATATATATACGAATAGAAAATAGTTTTCACAAATAATTTCATAATGGTACTGTTTTTATTGTGTTTTTGATCAAATAAATGCAGCCTTGCTGAGCATAAGTAACTTTCAGAAACATCAAAAAATACAAACTTTTGAATGTCAGTGTGTTTTTAACATTTTATTTGACAAAAATATAGAATGCACATTTTTATATATTTGTCTGAATTCTGGTGAAAATTAGCTTTATTTTGAGATGATACTGTATCATTTTTTTTATGGTCATCATGCTCTAAACACATTCATTTGTCTTTGATTTTAGGGAGGTACGTGGGCAGCAGACCCATCAAACTGAGAAAGAGTTCATGGAAAGATCGCAATCTGGAGGTCGTGCGTAAGAAACAGAAGGAGAAAAAGAAGTTGGGACTGAGATAATTCATCTGTTCTGAAACTGTGGACTTGATCGGTGTGTGTCACCCAGCACCTAATGTATATAACAGAGTAGGAGTCACTCACACTCCTGCAATAGTTGCAAATAAACAAGGGTCAGCTTCTTATATGGCCCTTATTACTAATAAATCTACATTTCTTTCCAAGTGTATTATTACACACAGACCATCTCTCTGCATGCTGAAAAATCATGCACATTCTTTCACTTGCCGAGAGATTTTTAAACAAAGTGTGGTAATGAAACTGGTTTGGATGTTGAAAATGTTGGTTTTGTTTTCTTCCTCAATTTATTTTTATTTTTTTTCAAATCTCTTAGAAGCAACTAACTTTAAAGTTCAGGAAGGGAGTTACATTTGTTACTGTATGAGTTTGATGTTTTTAAGTAATATGTGTAAAAAGGCAAATCTTTTCAATAAACTGAGGTGTTCCTTTAGTTTAAATTCTTATCTGTTTTATTTAACTAATTTCAATTCAAAACATTGACTGCTTTAACTGATTATTCTAAAAACAACCACCAGGTGGCTTCACAAAATTATTTTGTCCAGAATGGTATACATTTTTTAGAATCTCTTGCAAATGTTAATAATACATAACTCTAATGTAAACACATAAAAATACCATTTATGAATTATTTTGAAAAAAGCTGTCATAGTTACTGGTGGTAGCTAACTAAATGATTTTTCTCCTAACCACACACGCCCACTTGCATGTGTTTCTAAAAGACTCATTTCCTAAAGCTGGTGTGAGAAAGCAGAAATGGCTCATGCATCAACCTGTCTGACAAACAACTGAGACTATACACACATCACAACGCCAAGAGAAAATGCACCATAGAGCCACATGTGAGTTTTGAATTCTTAATCAAAATTAGGACAGCTCTTTATTTCAAGTTTAATGGTGTCTAAATGTTTTCAGGAGCCTGTTTAAAAATTGTTATGTGTATACCATCTCTGTTCATGCTTTTGCATTTATTAATTTGTTTATAAAAATAATTTCATTGTCAATCTATTAACATTTCATATCTGGTTGTGTAGTTTCTCATAATTGTTTGTGTAGTTACCATATTCATGTACTACAGTATTTCCCAGGAACCCTGTGATACTTTAAAGAATACTATGGTACATGTTATGTCTTGTTAGAAGTATCTTGAAATACCATGGAATATTATAGTACTTTGAGATGCACCTTAGTACTGACTATAAAAAATGTATAGGAACTTTGTTTCCATATGCACCTTGATATAGAATGTTTGATTACCATTCGTGTACTAAGATACTTCAAAGTACATTAAAGAATGCCAAGGCATTTTTTTTTTTGATGCATACCATAGTAGTGACTAATTACCATATTTATGTGCTATGGTATTTTATGGTACTACTTAAAAACTAGCAAGCTACTTAAAAGAATATGGTAGTATCATAATCTTACATGCCAAAATAGTCCATAAACCCAGTGTTTGTCTTCACAGCATAAACCACAAAAATGTTGGTTAAAAATTAGGGTCTCATAATTTTAAAACTCGTATTCAGGTTAATTTCTTTTTAATTCTACTGGATGACGATTGCGCGCTTCAGGCTTCCTTTTGTCCAACGGGCCACCTCCGTGGAACACTCCATTCTGAAAAAGAGGGGGAAACAGATTGGTTATCTTTTAGAAAGTATTACTTTACACCGCAAACAGCGCTGCTAACACATCAGACGTGGATAAATCTAATAAATTCGAAATATTTTGTAACACGTCGATATATCGCGTAAAAAGTGTCCTCGACCGCGTCGATGTAAAGTGAGGCCACCCGCAAGTTGTTTTGAGAGCGGCGAAGAACCCCTCAGTTCTCCCAGCGAGCAGACGAGGATGGGCGGGAGAACAACACGCTGGGACGATTCCGCTGTGGAGGAGAATCTGCCTGATTTGAGTCTCCTCTCTGAGTAAATTGTTTTTGGATAACAGTATGCTGACGGTATGTCAGTGGTGACAGTATGTATCTGAGCGGGATTTCTGGAGTTGCTTGAGGGCGCGCTGAACCTTTCTTCCTCCTCCTCTTCCTCTTTTTGCTCTTTATTGGAGGTTCTCCGCTGTAACAGCGCTCAGTCTTTGGCGTCTGGTAACGTTAGTGCCTCTGCACGATCCAGACTATTCATACACTATTGCAAAATAAAACCAGGATGTAAGGGAAAGCGTTGATGTGGGAAGGAACTCCTGATCCAAACACGGAGCCCTGCTGGTCCCTCCCGCCTAAGCTGGAGATAGGGATGGTGGTAAGTTGTATTTCTGTATTAAACCCTTCACAATCAGCCTCAGTGTTTATTGGTTTTCCACCGCACACCATTTCAACTGCCTCTACTTTCCTCCTACTGACTGAGTTGGTTGTATTGATGCTGTTGTTGCCATTAGTTACAAGATCAGCATCAGCAACACACTGCATCTGACAAACGGCTATTGTCCCTCATCTCATGTTGCCAAAAATGGGTTCACTGTTTTGTTTTTTTTTTGGTGGGGGGGGAGCCCCTCCTCGCTAACCATTCCCACCCACCCAGCACTATTCCACTGGGAGTACAGCTCCTTTCCAGGGTATAATTTCATTTATCTGCCATTGTGATGTGCTCCTCATCAATATCCGTTTCAGTTGACAGCCATATGCATCTTCTTTTGTTGCGCTTGCATCATTATTTCTCATTCTTATCCAACAAAGACATGACCTGAAACTCCTTGTCCCCTCGTGAATATTTCAGGTGGCAAGAAACATGCTTTTGTACAGTCTACAGAAGGTCTTTCAGTCGTAATGTTGGTGATCTGATTACTGTTTGCTCAGTGGTTTGTTTAAAAGCAGTGGACCTGCCGGTTCTTCTAGAGCAGGGGTCACCATACTCGGTTTTGGAGGGCCGGTGTCCTGCAGAGTTTAGCTCCAACCCTAATTAAACACACCTGAAGCAGCTAATCAAGATCTTACTAGGCATACTAGAAACTTCCAGGCAGGTGTGTTGAGGCAAGCTGGAGCTAAACTCTGCAGGACACCGGCCCTCCAGGACCGAGTTTGGGCACCCCTGTTCTAGAGACGAACTAACTAACAAACATGCTCACTTTGTTCAAGCTTATGGCTCGACTTCTTGGGAAAGCACTGGTCTGTGTTGATGCTTACTCAGTCAACATTGACTAAGACAAGTCATCGGTTGAAATGCAGTGACGTGGAGCTAAAGTTCATTGTAAATCACCACAAAGAGTTGTGACAAGGGAAATTTTATGATTTCGGCATGTTAAGAGACTTGATGAGAGACATGTTAAGAGAGATGGGATGACTGCATTCATTAAACCACCAACCAAACAAATTTGTTTGTGGTGTCTTTTAGCTTTAGAGTTTCGTCTGTTGCCTAAATCTATTTGCTTAAACGGATAGTTCATCCAAAAATGAAAATGTTGTCATTGTTTACTCTCTCTTTCATGTTTTTCCAAACCAGTATGACTTTCGTTCTGCTGTGGAACACCAAAGGAGAAGAATATTTACAGAAAACAGTAGAAGTCGATGGGCACCAAAGACTGTCAAGCTCAAAAAAAGCACCCTAAAAGCATTCCATATAATTTGTGTGCTGTTTTTCCAAGCTTTATAAAGTCAAATGACAGGTTTATATGTAGACTAATGTTTAACTAAATATTAAAAAGTAACTAAAATTTTAATTCGGGCTAAAATTTAAAGGAATAGATCAGCCAAAAATGAAAATTTGCTGAAAATGTACTTACCTTCAGGCCATCCAATATATAAATGAGTTTGTTTCTTAATTTGAACAGATTTGGATAAATTCAGCATTATATCACTTACTCACCAATGGATCCTCTGCAGTGAATGGGTGCCGTCAGAATGAAAGTCCAAACAGCTGATAAAAACATAACAATAATCCACAAGTAATCCACACAACTCCAGTCCATCAATTAATGTCTGTGTGAAGCTGTGTGTTTGTAATAAACAAACCCATCCTTAAGACGTTTTTAAGCTTTAAACCATTGCTTCTGGCTAAAACACAATGTTCTCTGTCCATAATATTGCTTTCTTCAGTGGAAAGAGAGAAATATGCACAGACAAAGCAGTGTTTACAAGTGGAAACAGTCCAAAACAGTTCTAAACGTATTGTGATGTTTTTATCAGCTGTTTGGTCTCTCATTCTGACGGCACCCATTCACTGCAGAGGATCCAATGATGAGCAAGTGATGTAATGCTAAATATCTCTAAATCTATTCTGATGAAGAAACAAACTCATTTACATCTTGGATGGCTTGAGAGGGAGTAAATGTTCAGCAAATTTTCATTTTTGTGTGAACGATTCCTTGTTTGACAGCTGTGTTTCACAGAAGAAGGAAAGTCTTACTGGCTTTGAAAGACACAAGGATGAGCAAATTATGGCAATTTGTATTTTTAGGTGCACTGTTATGTTGATTTGAGATCAGTGCATTGTAAATTTTGGGTTTAGTGTGGGCTTGATCAGACTTCAGAACAACGTACGGTGAAAACCCATGACTAGAGCGAGAGAGACGCTGGGTGTGATGAAGCACTAGGCGATCAAGGTGTTTAATTACCGCCACAGCATCCTGGTTTGGCGGAGAGCATGTGTAGGAACTTGGCAGTGTGTCTGTGGACGCACCTGTCTGGAAGATTTACGATGGATATTTGGGAGTCAGAAGGCTGTTCTTTTTCATTCTTGTGACTGTGTTGATTGGATTTTCATGACACTGGCAATCGTTTGGCAGCGTGTGCAGTAGAAATCAATTCAGTTAGACTCTAATGAGGTCTAAAGTTCCTCCTTGATGATTAATGTCTAGGTAGAGCTTGGCACAGCCCTCATGTGGGCTGTCTTGAAGACCCGCCACAGTTTTCTCATTAATAATGAATACAGGCTGTGTTCCAGAATGCATTTAATAGACTGAAGCTTGTATATTACATTAAGGTTACCAGTTCAAGCTTAAAGGAATGGTTCACTCAAAAATGATTTATTCTTATGTTCCTTGTGACATAGAAGCCTTTATACAACTTTTTTTTCCATATAATGACAAAAGGCTTGGAATATTGCGTTTGAGTCATATGGACCACTTTCTTAGTGTTTTTGGAGCTTGATCATTATGAAATGTTGGTATATGGGGGAAAAAATAACAGCATTTGGGTTCAGAACGAATAGATATTAAATATTAACAGAGTAAATAATAAGAGAATGTTCATTTTTGTGTTAATGGGAGAATTAACCCAAAAATGTAAATGCCATAATTTACTCACCCTCATGTTTCTTTTGTGAAAAATAAAAGAAGATATTTTGGTATGTTGAGAATTTTTTCCCCATACAGTACAGGTCTGGAATTAATTGTTATTTTTGGGTGAACTGTCCCTTTATCTGTTGTTATAATCTCATTGACGACCTGTCAGCGCTGTTATGTGATGTTTGTCTCTCTGCAAACCTATATTCTTTGGTCTTTCAAAAAGCAACAGCCCGTTTGGAACCATAAAGCAAGAATGGAAATTAAAAGGAGCCTATCAATATGCAAATACAGCCCCACACGGAGACATGAATAGAGCACATGCTCATAACCTCAGAGAACATGCTGTTTGCATGAGAGACAGCTGTGTTATGCAGCCTGCGCCTCCATCCTTCACTGCCACTTGGGCTGCTGCAATTACATAAAGATCTCCTGTATGTTAAAGAGAGAGGGCAGAGAGAAAGGGTAGGCCTGTATAATGCCCGCCAATCTTCATTTTCATCATCATCTCATCTGTTTCCTGTTTACCGCTCGAGTCGTGTGTCTCTCAGACACTTCCCCCAACTGCTCTTTTTCTCCTTGTATGAAAAGGTTGTGCATCCATCTAGTGCTTGCAGTTTTTCTGTGTTGTTCAGCTGCATCACTTGGATTATATATGTGAATTTATTGATTCACTCACAGTTTGCTGTTGTGGTGGCGGAGGATGTACACAGGTGCTGAGCTGATGCTAGGAGATGGTGATGTCTGGTTTAATCCTCAGAGGAAAAAGTGATGTTTGTATTTCATTCACATGCTGTTAGAGATTCCTGTATGTTTCAGATAGGCCGATATCTGCCATTTTTCGAATATCGGCATCGGCCGATAAGTTTTTCTGTTTGGCCGATGTGTTCGAGGCCGGACATTTATTTTTAGACGGCGCCGAGAACGGCTGCGGCAGCGCCTGAGCACACAGTGCTCACATTCTCCCTCTTGTTCACCTGTTGTCATTCAGTTCTGTCTAATACGGATAGAAGTCTATCTAATAATCATATAGAACTGTTAAACAAAGGAATTAAAATGTATACAAAAAAGTATTATAAAGATTGCTTTAATATTATTAAAGGCAAACATTATAATACTTTCTTGTTGTTCACTGACGAGCTGCGCAAAAAATCGCGCGAATATGAACGTGGTTTTGCGCAGCTCGTCAGTGAACAACGGCTCTGTGTAGTTAATGCTGCTCCATGTGAAAGCATGCACGTGATGGAGATTTACCGCTGATTACAGAACTGGCTTTACTGATAAGATGCGCGTTAAATATCGCATGCGATTTATCGTGTAGCCCTAATTTAAACAAATCTTTGAATGACTAATGAACATTTAATTTCACAAACCTTGCAGACTTAGTCGAATCTAGTTGAGATCTTGTGAAGTGTGCATGTGACCTGTATGAATTGAATGCTGACAGGAGGAGAGTTCAGCTTCACTGGAGATGCGCGATCAACAAACTTTAAACTCTTGACTGATTTCAAATTATGCTGCGCTTTATGCATTTGCCCACTGTCATATTCATGTCATTTTCACTGTGTGGTGTATGTAAAATGAGTGTTACCCTGGCTTTATTTGAAAAAAATATTATTCCCAATGCACACAAACTTCCCAGAATACTGAGTCCCCTGTTGGTTACAGTGTTTACTTTTTAATTATATATTTATTAAATATTTATTTATTTTAATTATTAGTCTTCTAGAGCAGGGGTTTTCAACCTGTGGGGTGCCCCATGGGGGGCACAAGCATCAGTTAATTCAGAGACGTTCCCTTGAGAATTTATGAATATGAGTTAACAAATCTTTAGCCATCCACTAGGGGGAAGTCTGACTCCCACTGCTAGTCGACAAATATGATGAATTAAATAATAAATAAAATTATATTGGCTTTATATCGGCCATCGGCCACCCTGCTTTCCAAGATATCGGCATCGGCTGTCAAAAAACCCATATCGGTCGACCACTAGTTTCAGATTGTGAAGTCTTAAATTTACTCACCCTCTTGTTGCTAACACATTGATTCTTCTGTGAAACACAACAGGTTATGCAGAACATATATGCATGTTTTTTCCCGTGCAACAAAAGTACCAGCTAAGTTTCCATCCACTTTTTATGCTGTTCTGTTATTAACAATATGAAAAAATTTAGCAAAATTTGCTGTATTCAACCTGTTTCCATCCAATTGATTTTTAACGATAAAATGGTGTTTGTAATGAAGTCATCTGATTGTTATCCTTTTTGTTAAAGCTTAGTGAAATGGCCCACCCAACAATAAAAAAAACTTACAGTGTATGCAGTCAGAATAGATTTAACGCACCCTTGAACATCTAGAATATTGCTTAAATGTGCTTAAATCAGCTATATCAGTTAGGACTGTCAAAAAAAATTTGAATTTCGAATATTCGTCGAATTTAAAATAAAAATCCACATTCAAATGCAAAAACATTGTGTTTGAATTTTAGGTGTGCGTTAAGGTGGCAGCCTTATCAGTGGCGCACGAGATGCGATGACGATGTAAGGTGCTAAACACTCAACCACACACGAAACATCTTTTTCCATCAGGACCCCAAATAAACAAGACCTGCCACAACTAATCAGTAATGGACCTTTTTCACATTTCCATGTTTCTCAGCAGCGGAAGTCAACATAGTTGGGTAAAATTCTATAGCAGTGATTGGGAGAGTATCACAAATATATTTTTTGCATTCCCATTTGCTCAAAAGGCAAAAGAAAAACTCCACAATAATGTTCGCAACTTTCAAAAAAAGGAAAAAACAAATAGAGAGATTGATATTGGCAGTTAGAAGAGAGATCGATGTCAAATTTACCATAGCTGCCATAGACGTTTGTATTAGAAACGCCCCTGAATTAGCATTAACTCGTTTTTGTAATTTGATGCAAAGGTAATATAATACAAAGCATTGTGTTATAAATGTACAAACATTAAAAAAAAAAAGAAAATATAAAAAACTTTGTAGGATTTACAATGCTGATGACTATTGAAATGGATCATAACAGTCTTGTTAAAAGGGTCCATAATTGCTAATATATAATAAACAATTTCAGTCAACCAGTGACATTTTTGCACTGTGCAATGGCGTCACTTGTCAACACCTTTAAAATTAGAGTAGCAATCCATCCAATTTGTCATATTTGTTGAACTCAAGTTAAACTACAACGTTCAATATTCCAGTAACTAATATTTCTAAAGTTTAACAAAATTACCTGGAAAAAAATGTTACACAGTCAAAAAACTGTATTGCTCCATTCTTGCATTCCATACTTGATCATTGCAGGATATTACATTGCCATCATTAGGCAATATTATTGGAGCTTCATTTTCAGAGTAATATTTAAATGCTATATGACACTTTATTCACAATTATTAAATCAACAATTTTGTAAAGAAATAAGTGGCTCTTACAACCTATTCTATGAAAAACTGAGATAGGAGGGTCCATTTGTGTTTTTGGTTGTTGCGCTAATTGTGACTTCTGGATTTTCTGAGTGAACCTTTCTGTCACTTATTATGTTGCTCATTGCAGCTGAGATGGTTTACAACCAGACATATCTTGCATTTTACTATGTTTACTATTGTATTCATATAAAGCAAGCATTTCCATTGTGTAATACAGCCTGTCCCAACAGTGAACGATTACCATTACATTTCAAATATTTCATAGAGCGTGTGCATGAATGTCAGTCAAATTGTTGCAACAGAGAAGGGGCTGCAAACATTTGAACCTGAACTAATGCTTGTTAAATTTACCATTATCAGTCTTATATGTTCATCTACACTATAGGGCTGTCCAAAAAAATGTGACTTTCGAATATTCGTTGAATTTAAAATAAAAATCCACATTCAAATGCAAAAACATTGTGTTTGAATTTTAGGTGTGCGTTAAGGTGGCAGCCTTATCAGTGGCGCACGAGATGCGATGACGATGTAAGTGTCGTTGCATTATAATGTTTTTGTTAGCCTATCCAGCTGAAGCCTCTAGATGTGGCGCTGATGCGTTGTTAATTAAAAATATTGAGGAAAAAGAGAACATCAGTGCGGAGAAGATCTTCAAAACTGAAACCAAGCCATTCACACAGAACACATATTTTGCGCATTTTCTAGAGGGACATCTATTACCGTTGCACTCGCATCTCGTAACTGAAATGATTTTAGTAAATGGCTGCAATATAACAAAGAGTGAAAAATGTAAGGGGGTCTGAATACTTTCCGTACCCACTGTATATCGAGACTTTTTGGCGGGTTTTTTCCCCATCCCACTACATCTCATGTTTTTAAATGAGAAATGTACTCTGTGTGATTGGCTTTCTGCCCTTTGTATTAAACTATATATGCATACATACTTGATGCTGTTTTGTTTATAGTTGTTTAAGGAACTTAATTATAATTGGTTTATAAACATTATTTTAAACATTATGCACTTTTTTCACAGATATACACAGATTACAAAAATGTCATTTTATCTTCTGCTTTGAATAAACGTGCATTAGTAATATTTTGCTCGATGTGCCCTCTTGTGGCCTCAGAAGAGAAGCCAAAAGCTTTTCTTCACCCTAACTGAAATTATGCTTTTTAAATTTGAATATAATTCGAATTTTTATCATATTTAAGTACAAAATTCGAATTGAGTTTTTCAGCCATTTTGACAGCCCTAATATCAGTAGACATTTTGATACACTAAACATTTTCCTGCAAGAAAGATTTTAATGGAAAATTAAATAGTGACTGGTAAAAAAGGATAAAACATGACCATGGAGACTTTTGAAGTCATACAATAGCTTTGTGTGAGGAACAGATCAAAACTCCTTATTAGCTGAAAGTGTTCCCATCCAGTTGCTTTAATTGTATGGAAAAGAGCAGTGTGGACATTCTGCTAAACATTTCCTTTTGTGTTTCACCTAAGTCAGAATTTGACTAACAGAAATTAAAATTTTTTAATGGACTGTTCCTTTAAGATTTAAGCCTTTAAGTTTTAAATAGAGAACTAATATTTCATTCACATCAATTATTGAGCCCTGTAGCAGCCCTAAGGTTATCCTGAATCATCAAGACTGGCAGGCATTTGAGTGGCATAATCGCCTCCGCTTCAGTTCTTGTCCATTTTGAAAATGTGACCCTGATGTCGCAGATTGGTAGCTATGTATTTCTTTTGTCTTCGTTCTGTGCAGTGATTCTATTTTAAATAGATCTCACCTTAGGCTTCAAGCTCAAAGAAAACTTTAGATCTTATCAAATGAGACAAAGGAACAAAGTGAACTCAAAGTTTGAAATGGTGCTCATTTGATGATGTTTAAGACGTATACCCGGAGTTCTGCAGGGCTTTTGCGTGCCGTTCACAGATTTACATCAAACTTTCTGTAATGTACTAAAACCTGTGCAATTTTAAGAGTAAACACTGTGCTGCATGACTGTATAAATTACAAAGATTAAATATTAAAGTTGTAAATCTGGGGGAAAATACAAGTTTTTTTTTTTTCTTTTTTTTTCAAAAGCTGATATCTAGATTATGAAATACTTGCATAATCAGAGGTGGAAATTGCTCTATGGGGAACTACAACTAATAATGATTGGCCAAGTGGACACAATTTACCAATTTTTTCAAAGTTGTTTTGTAGAGGGTTTTAGAGATGATGTCTGTGTTTAAAAAAAAATTTAATTTCTGCAACAATGTAGATGCACTTAAACTAAAATAAAACCTTTTCTAATTTTCTGACAATATAGAATCTAGATTGTCTTGTTTACAATAAAGTGTCAATTAAGTAGTATTTTTAAGGCTACCAACAGTGTTCTTGTTGGCAGGTTCAGTTGCAATTAAAGTCTTTGCTTCATTATTAATTTTTACTGATAATATCAGCAATACTTATCAAGAACTATCAAGATGAAATCCCTTTTATAATATGCATTTTTGCTGTTTGTCATTAGCAAATTAAATGGTACAGTACCGGTTTTCAAATATAGATTGTTGGTCAAGAAAGAACTTTTAACTGGGTTTATGGTAAATATTCTGCGGTATTACATATTTCATGGCCTGTTCCTGAGCAGGCGCAACAGTGGCAGTGACCTCTTTCCCAGGCTTCGATATGAGCTCTGATGGCCCTTGGCACTGATGCCCTCGGGACAAACGACACAGAGTCACAGTTCAACCACTAGAGTCGTTCTGCCCTGTCAGCCCGCATTTCTCAAAGACTGTGTGTCTCATTCTTGCATCTTTTGATTTTCTCACTGAATCTCATAGATTATTTTTAGGAATAAGATGTCGTTCACGCTGTTATATTCTAGTCTTTAAGAAGGATGTAGTGTGAGTTTTGTAGCTGGTGGTTATCCGGCCAGTGCTGCATTGTTACTATAGTAACCTAAGTTTGTTGATGATGTGTGTTTTTATGCCTTGCTTAAATATTTGGTTTTCTGTGATGTTTTAAAATATTGAAGATTAATTGAGGTGCATGAAGTAAGTGTAAATAGGGCCAGAGTTAACATTATATAACTTTCAAAATTTCGGGGTCGGTAACATTGTTAATAAGTCTCATACGCCCACCAAGGTGGCCTTTATTTGATTAAACATGCAGTAAAAACATTAGTATTGTGAAAAAGTATTACAGTTCTAAGTAATGACTTTCTGTTTGAATATTTTTTTAAATTTAATTAACTCCTGAGATGCAAAGCTGAATATTCAGCATCATTACTCCAGTCTTCAGTGTCACGTGATCTGTCAGAAATCAATTGAATATGTTGACTTGGTGCTCAAAAAACATATCTTAGTATTATCAATGTTGAAATCAGCTGTGCTGCTTAATATCTTTGTGGAAGCCATCACACTTTGATGAATAAAAACTTCAAAAGAACAGCATTTATTCAGAATAGGAATCCTTTGTTACATTATTAATATCTTTACTGTCACTTTTGATCAATTTAATGCATCCTCACTGAATGAAAATATGTATGTGTATATATATATATATA
>NW_015505764.1:944545-945069 GCF_001515645.1 Sinocyclocheilus grahami | reverse complement strand
ACAAAAAAGTGCATGTGATATTAACAGACGAACTACGCTCATATTTATAGTTCCAAGCAATCAGTAAGCGACAGGTGCTAGGAAATGCTGTTTTGTACTCCTTTATTGACGAGTCTGTTGCGGTGCTGCCAACTGAATGCGCTGCTTCTCTGCCGCTCACGGCACAAAACAGACACCGAGAGAGGTGACGCTTCTCCGGGAAAGTCAGACCTTGCGTTCGCGGGACAGCACTGGCGACATCTTCCAACTGAACCATAGCTAAGGTTTATCCAAAAAAGTCGCTAGGTTTGTCGGTATGAATATTCTATGGAAAAAAGCTGCTAAAAGGGTCTGAAAGTTGCTAAATCTAGTGCTAAAGTCGCACTCGTGCCTCGTGTGTGTGTGAGACGCGGGAGCTGATGGCAGGGGGCGGTGGATATTTGTGGCGGTCAATGTGGATATTGTGGATGAGTTCTTCTGTCATCACGTTCTATTAGTTCTACAGCTTCAGTTTCTGAACTTTCACGCTTAGTAACACATACAGC
>NW_015505764.1:928877-941693 GCF_001515645.1 Sinocyclocheilus grahami | reverse complement strand
CTCATTTATAATCGTGGCATCGTCTGATAAAATCAGCATGCATCTACACTAAAGAGCAGCTATGCAGTTGTTTTGGCTCTATTACTTTTTTGTCTCATGCAGCGCACTGCCTGCGTCTGAGTAACAAACTAAAAAAACAACAAACAAAAAAGTGCATGTGATATTAACAGACGAACTACGCTCATATTTATAGTTCCAAGCAATCAGTAAGCGACAGGTGCTAGGAAATGCTGTTTTGTACTCCTTTATTGACGAGTCTGTTGCGGTGCTGCCAACTGAATGCGCTGCTTCTCTGCCGCTCACGGCACAAAACAGACACCGAGAGAGGTGACGCTTCTCCGGGAAAGTCAGACCTTGCGTTCGCGGGACAGCACTGGCGACATCTTCCAACTGAACCATAGCTAAGGTTTATCCAAAAAAGTCGCTAGGTTTGTCGGTATGAATATTCTATGGAAAAAAGCTGCTAAAAGGGTCTGAAAGTTGCTAAATCTAGTGCTAAAGTCGCACTCGTGCCTCGTGTGTGTGTGAGACGCGGGAGCTGATGGCAGGGGGCGGTGGATATTTGTGGCGGTCAATGTGGATATTGTGGATGAGTTCTTCTGTCATCACGTTCTATTAGTTCTACAGCTTCAGTTTCTGAACTTTCACGCTTAGTAACACATACAGCTGTTCCCTCACCACAGTGCAACAGTGAAACGGGACCCCTTTCAAACAGTGTCGCGTTCCAAACGTTGTTTAAGCGACATACACCAGTATTGCGGTATTTTAAAAATTCATATCATAACAAAAATAAACACCGGTATTTGGTATGAACCGGTATACCGCCCAGCACTATATGTTTGTTTTTTTGTTTTCAATAACAAAAAAGCTTACTGACCTCAAACTTTGAACGTGTAGTTGGCCACACTTAAGACTTTTTAATTTAATAATTTAAAGGTGAAGAATCCCCATCGTGTGATTTCTGTAAAGCTATTAAACATTATTTATTAGACTGTCCTGTTTTTAATGCTAAAAGGCAATAGTTTTATTCAGAAAGTTCCTTTTATGATTGTTTTTCAAGAAGATTTCACCAGGAAAACATTTGTTAATCAGTAAATATCAAACTGAATGATCTTATATAGTTTTTAATTGTAATTTTGTAAAAAGCCTATTTGTTTTTAATACTTTGATCTTTCCATGAATATAGCCATTGTTGCTGATATGGCAATTAAAATAAATGAATATGTAATAAATTTAGCTGTCCAAATTGCAGAAATAACTTGTGATAGTCAGTTATCAGTTATGTGTTGAAATTAATAAAGATTTGTAGCTGTAATTGCAGGCTAGTAGTCCAAAGTAGAAAACTAACTAATTATTTGTTTGAAATTGTTTCGTTTTTTTGGTCAAGAAAACAATTTTAAAATGCTGGCAGGACTATTACAAATCTGAACTACTGGTCTGAAACTGGTCCAGTAAAGAAAATCCTTATTGTTTAGCCTGTATGTGGAAGTAACTTCTCTTTCTCGGCTCATGTAAACTCTGTTCTCTGTGGTAAGATGTTGCATTTCTTTCGGTGAGTTTATGTTGTGGCTCAGCCTTTTGTCACACTGCTCAGAACTGAATTGTATGTCCTTGAGGTCTGTGTGTTTAACATACAAAGGAAATGGTGAGTATGTAATAAATTTAGCTGTCCAAATTGCAGAAATAACTTGTGATAGTCAGTTATCAGTTATGTGTTGAAATTAATAAAGATTTGTAGCTGTAATTGCAGGCTAGTAGTCCAAAGTAGAAAACTAACTAATTATTTGTTTGAAATTGTTTCGTTTTTTTGGTCAAGAAAACAATTTTAAAATGCTGGCAGGACTATTACAAATCTGAACTACTGGTCTGAAACTGGTCCAGTAAAGAAAATCCTTATTGTTTAGCCTGTATGTGGAAGTATCTTCTCTTTCTCGGCTCATGTAAACTCTGTTCTCTGTGGTAAGATGTTGCATTTCTTTCGGTGAGTTTATGTTGTGGCTCAGCCTTTCGTCACACTGCTCAGAACTGAATTGTATGTCCTTGAGGTCTGTGTGTTTAACATACAAAGGAAATGGTGAGTTTTTTTTGTCTTTTCTGACTATGGACTCTAGAGTCTTTTTCAACACAATCTTAAGTTTCAGCCTCCAAGTTTCCCATCACGTCATAGCTGCACAGTCGCTTGTGCGTTCGGCATGGAGCGGTTTCGCATTCCTCGCTCCACTTCATTTATCTGCGTTTTATTCTGAATGAATGAAGTAAAAGCTCTAAAGCAGTTGCAGGTCCTGTAAAAGCGGCTGCTTTGAACCTGTGCCCAGAGGAACTTTGTGCCAACACAAATGGCCTTTGCCCACCTTCACCGCTACATACATGGCATACGTCAGTGTGTAGCACTCTGTGAATGCTAACATGCTAATTTGTGAGTGTAATGATGTTTAACACCCTTACATTCATTTCACACAGTTAATAGTTCACCCAAAAATAAAAATTCAATTTCACGAACTCACTCTTAAGCTGAGGACACACTACGCGACTAGAAGAAACATTCTAAGATTGACCTCACAGGGCTCCAGATTGTGACTAAAACGGTCGCATTTGCGACCAAAAATATTAATTTGTGAGTGAAGTTTTTGCTGAGGCGACTATATATATTTACATGTTATAACTTTTTTTTGCGATCACATCTTTTGTTATGTTCACGTATTAAACTGAGACGATGCGTGCGCATCAAAGTTTTAGTAGAAAAAAAGAGTTTCAAACTGTCCTCATCTCTGCCGCACAGCAGCATTGTCGCACACCTGCTAAATGCAGCTCAGTTGTGCAGCACGAGAGAGATAGAAATGACGGAGACGTGCAAAGACAAGAGAAAGTGCAGAAAGCATCGTCTATTTCGTGCACAACTTGAACAAACTACAACAGGTTGTCAGCTGTGTGGATATTGGCAATATCGTTAACAATTCTCGTTTATAATCATTACTAATATGGCTTCTTCTTATCAAGATCTTAGTGTATGCTGTGCTCTGTTAACGCGTGAATTTCATATTATTTGAAGCACACTTGCCGTCCAGTAATCGCAAAAAGCTTTGTGCTTTGTTACTTTTTAATAAACAAAGTACCAGCTTTAAAATTATTCCAAATTCATAACAGAATTCAAACAATAAATACAGTTTTGGCGCTCTTTAATGCGGCAGGCGCGATCGCTTTAGCGCCTCAGTTCAAGTGGCAAGTGAACCCATTTAATCTTTCTCTTTACTACTATAGTAGCCTACATAATGAACATGAATTAACATCAAAAGGTAGGCTATTTTATAAGAGAGCCTACACTACAGCTTACTGAAATGTCTCATGTAAAAGCTCATTCAGTTTCAAACTGCAGAAAACGTGTAAAGATTGTAAACATGGCAACGTAATATACATTTACCTCAGAATAACCATTCAGTGTCAATAAGCTCATCAGTCAGCTAGAAAAATAACTATAAAGAGGAGCATTTTGCTATATTTATGCGCTATTGCATATTAATATTTTTACTTAACCTGTTGTCTACATGATTTAACTCCTATAAAATTGCATTTTACTAATTAAGAAAAACGGACTGAAAGTGTGAAAGACATACATTCTTAAAAATAAAGGTGCTATTGAAATGTTAAAATGTAAAATAATAATAACAATAATAATAAAATAAATAAAACACGTTTATTCTGTGGCACCTAAAAAATAATTTGGCACCTAAGTTTTTTTCTTATTGGAGCCAGTGGCTCCTTACTCAATTTTTTTGTCTGGAGCCCTGCCTCAACACACCTAAAGACTGTTTCCATCGACTGGAACTGATTCTCATCTTTGACAGTCAGAGAGGAGCACAAACCTAATGACTGAGTCAGTCCAACACTACACACTTAACGTCTGGCGAGTCACGATAATATTTAATAGTATTTATTTGCTGTGCAGGAAAAGAAAAGAAAAAACACACAGTATACGATTAGATATGGTCTACCCGCGATCCCACAGCTGCTCCCGTCCCACCAAAGACAATTCACAGTGGACAACACCAGTGCTTTTATTTAATTATTGAAACATTAAGGGTGTGTTCACACTTGTCATGTTTGGTTCGATTGAAATGAACCCTGGTGCGATTACTCTGTTAGTGCGGTTTGTTTGAGCATGTGTGAACGCTTCCATCCAAACCCTGGTGTGCACCAAACAAGGTTTGCATGATATATGAATGCAACACGGACCAAATACTTCTAAACCAGGGCTGTCCAAACTCGGTCCTGGAGAGCCGGTGTCCTGCAGAATTTAGCTCCAACTTGCATCAACACACCTGACTGGAAATTTCTATGCCTAGTAAGAGCTTGATTAGCTGGTTCAGGTGTGTTTAATTAGGGTTGGAGCTGAACTCTGTAGGACACCGGTCCTCCAGGACCGAGTTTGGACAGCCCTGTTCTAAACGAACCAAAAACAGGAAGTAATGACAAGATGCGACGCTATACGACATGATTAGACGACGCGGTGTAACCAAAACAAAATGAACAGAGGGCAAATGTGGAGCAACGATGAGGTAAAGTGCCTTTTATGAGCTCCTTGTGAGTTTTCAGGTGGTGAAAATAAAATTATATGTACACGCAAGAATGAGCACGCTTAGTCCAGCAGCAGTGGGCAAAATGACCAAAATCTTATATCACGATATAAGTAATTTTATTTCATGGTAACGATATATACAATGGTTATAGAAGAGAATCACCCCCTTTAAAATAATCACATTTTGTTGCTTTGCAGCCTGAAATGAAGACGGACACAGTTTTTGTTTTATCCAGCTGTATTTACTCCAAGTTAAAGATTTAACACCAACACGTCAGGAAAAAAAATGTATTACAAAAAGTATGGGAAAAGGATCACCCCCTTCTAAAATTGACTTGTAAACTCAATCAGGTGTTGCTAATCACATTCTCAATGGCACACAAAGCCATTTGACTTTCAACTGTGATCAGCTGTGGTCATTTTGATTAGCTCAGCATGAAAAGAGCTTTCCTGGAGCATTTCACTCCTTGGTAGTGCAACTGAAGCAAACAATCAATCAACTATGGGTGGTAAGGCACTGTCAAAAGACCTCTGGGATAAAGTTGTGGACAGGCACAACAATATTACAAGTTCTCCACAAATGTGGCTCGTATGGGAGGGTTGCAAGAAAAAAGCCGCTTCTCAAAAAAGGCCACATGCCGTCATGACTGAGCTTTGCCAAAACTCACCTTGAATATTCTGAGGCAGATGAGACTAAATTTGAATTATTTGACTTCAACACCAAATGATATGTCTGGCGGAAATCCAATACAGCTCGCCATCCAAATAACAGCATTCCTACAGTAAAGCATGGAGGAGGTAATATTCTGTAATGGGGTGTTTCTCTGCAGCAGGGACTGGAGCACTTGTCAGGATAGAAGGAAAAATGGGTGGGGCAAAATACCATCAAATACTCAATCAAATTTAACTGAACTTGAGCAGTTTTACAAAGAATAGTGGGCAAATATTGCAAAGTCTAGATGTGCAAAGTTAGTAGAGACAAATCCCAACAGACTAAAGTCTGTAATTAAAGCAAAAGGTTATTTTCTATATCCACTGTATCACAATATAGTTATTTTTGCTTTAGATAATCATATACATTTCATAATTCTTGTCACTAGAGTCAATATCACAAACTAATACTAGCCTAAAAAAACAAGCTCAAGCTCACTGAAGACAAGTAAACAGTCAGTGATTAAATAAGAATAAGAAACTAATTACAGGCAACGGAACAAAAAAAACTATAATAGAACATTATATATATATATATATCTATCTTATTAAAGTAAAAAAAAAGTCAAGAGCAGTGAGAGATTCTCTCATTTGTTGTTTGATTAACATTAATGACAGATAGCAGGAAAATTGACTGCTGTCACTTTAAGAGCTGCCCGGATCCAATATACTGTTACACATGTTTTCTTTCTCAGCTGTTTGCTTTCACTTAAGACCTAAATTTAACCGTTCAAGGCCTATAAAGAGGCAAATATAACTCTACTCTAGCACTCTATGAGCACTGTGTTCACGTGCCTCTCAGACAGCATGCGCAAATAGCAAAATGAGTTCTCTTTCGCTGCTGTTAGCGTTTCAATGGCTTAAATCACTTGTTTTTTAACCGCAATGCTTAAAAATGTGTGCAAACATTACGTTTTCGTGACCACGTAGCACAGCAACGTCACGTGAGCGTGTAACCGTGATAGAGACGATAGTCCAAAATCTCTACCGGTTGACAAATTTCTACCGGTTAATCATGTCTACTTGTACAGTGTTTCCCAACCGGGGTGCCGTGTAAAAAAATCATTTTTTAATATTTTTAAATTGCTAAAATGTTCTAAAAAGCATCTATTATATAATATCCATTTCTGATGTCGCCAATAATTTGAGTCACCGAAATTTCGGCTGCCAAAAATTAGTTCACCGCTCAGGTTTCACTTTCACGTGGTGTGACGCTCTGCATATTATCCGCTCTATGTGTGTGTGTGTGTGTGTGTGCTCCGCTCAGTCGCTCAACTCGTATACCGTTCATGCTCATCGGAACAGCAAAGTCCACTCAAAAATTGAGCCGACAGGAAACATCGATGTAGTATTGTTTCTGTCTGCAATAGCCCTACTGTGTTGTAACATGGTGTGGTATATGGGCACTCTGGTAACACTGCCCTCTCATTCATTGATCTGCTAAATGCTATGTTATGCTCACGTGTTATGATAATAATAGCTTTCTAGGACTAAACATTATTTGGATAATTGGTAAAAAAAAATTTTTTTTAAATGCCTTAACCCTACTGTTAGACCTACCTGAAAAAGTAATTTAATTCGAAGGCCTGTCGTTATTTTTTATTTGTGCTATCATTATTAATTTCTTTATTTGTTCTTATTTTATTACTGACTGCTTACTTGTCATTTTTTATTCAATTCAAAGTTTGAAATATAGCTAGTTATAATGGTAATTAAATAATGTTTACATATGTATAAAAGCCTACATTAAAATCTGTCATATAAATTGGTCTCTTCATTAGAAATTAGCCTACTGATTGCCACCATTGATGGACAATTTTTTTTAATAATATAAAAAATATCTGTATGACATTATTTACAGTGTTTCCCCTACCATTATTATAGGGGGGCGGCCCGCACCCCCCGCCCCCCTTGAAAGTCAAGTTAATTATATTTTCTCTATAGCGCCAGATCACAACAGAAGTAATTTAAAGTTACCTTTCTTATAGAACATGTGTATATACCTTGTTCTTTCATTAAGCAAATTAAATAGCCTTATGCTATTTATCTTATTTACACGACGGCATGACATTTCGGTCTCTACGTTATGGTCGCGCTCTCTGTATCACGCACAGCGGAGTTCCGCCCGATGCTCGCGCTCACACACACACACACTCTCACACACAAGTGAGCCCACTCCCACTAGTATTTGTAAATATTAAGCCGCAAAACGATTCATATTTAAATATGAATTCTGCGTGTCTCTGTGTTAATGAATGGCGCAGACGTGCAGTTTTGTGTAGTACTCGTACTGAAACGCTCGTGACGCTTCCGGTGATATTAATGTCTGCCGTCTCACTAATGAGCACATAAATACATGAACAACATCTCCAGAACTGCTCTGAGAGTCACTTCATCAGCATTTGACTGTTTCATTTCAATAAAACTATCCTCATGTCACATACACACAGTAATGGTATTCACGGCAACCCGTCAAAATAAAAGTTTGGTTTAACTTGAGGGCATCGGCAGAAATATATTACTGTTGTTGAGTAGAATGTACGTAACAGACTGCTACTACTACTACTAAAATTATTAAAGCCTTATTTTTAAGGAATAAGCATTCAATATTTCTTCAATGTTTTAATTGTAATATTAAATTACCTTTATTTTCCAAAAAATAAAATTTGTTTAATTTTCATTACTTAAAAGATAGATTAAATGAATGTTTTATGCCTTAAAACAAAATGTAAATACACAACACAGAATTTCTGAGCAAAAAAATCATAAGGCTGTTGTAAGAATAAATGAAACTTGTTTTATGCTTTCAAATTAGACCTGTTAAAACAGAATTTCGTTACAATAAAACATAAGGTTGGACAAATAAAACATTTCATAGGGTCCTAAACGTAATATTTGTTAAACTTTTAATAAGTTGATGTTAAATTGTTTAAGTTTCATGATTTTAATTAATTAGACATGCTTTTTGATTAATAAAATGTAATTTAATCATTAAAAATGAGTCCAGAAAAAAAAACGCTGATTTAATATAATATAAAAAAGATCTGTATGACACTTATATTCTGCAGTTCTTCCCTGTTGTACCGAATATCTATACTTTTCAAATGATCATATCGAAGTTAGAAATTCAAATATTGTGACAAAATTAATTTTGTAGGGTGCCACAAGTTTGGTAAAATTTCCAAAGGGTGCCGCGACTAAAAAAAGGTTGAGAAACACTACTAGCATATCGCCCACCCCTAGTTAAATGTTTGTTTTAATTTTCTTTGTTTATGCTTAATATAACAGAAAACATTAGTTTTCATGCAATGTTAGTGTTGATGATAAATGCTATAGCAATGTGTCTTGAGTAGTTTTTTTTTTTTTTTTGGGTTTGATGTTTGTTATAAGAATAACTGCTTGAGTAGACACATTTCATTATGTCCTTTGAGATGTTTAATTTCCTTATGACATTTCTAGAGCAATGATATATTCATTATCTCATGTGTCTAAAATTAAGGATTAAAAATGAATATGTTCTGAGTAGGGCTGTGCGATATGGACAAAAAAAACCTATCGCGATTTCTTTGATCAATTTTGATTTTAATCACGATTTTGACACACACAGACATGCTTTACAGTCATAAATGAGTTCAGTGTGAATTTGAAGCATATTTCCAAAAGAAAACCAATTAGAGCTTTATCAAAAAGCTGTAACATGTCTCTAGAACAGACATAAGGCAAAATAATCACTAAGTAAAGGTGTAACAAAATGTCTCTAGAATAGACATATGACATTTTTTCCCCCATGCATTGGTCATAGAGCTCTTTGTGGCGTTGCCTCAATTGTTGAACTAGATTTGTTGCGCCAAGTTCACACGTACTCCGTCTGCAGTGCGTATACCATATGTGTATGCGGTGCAGAAGCAGAAATTTCCGTGCCAATCCATGTTATTTTTTACTGCGAATAATGCGCTGTCACTTTCAGCGCGTGCAGCACAGCAGAAATAGACTCCGTGCGGAAACTAACGCAGCATGACTGCTGCAGACGCACCTCTCCTGGAGAGTATGGAATGGCTTTCCATAGAGCGCGATCACGTGCAGTGTCAACGCTCTGATCCGTTAACATGGGCGCGGAAAAAAAATACACACCACAGACGGAGTGTGTGAACCTGGCGTTACGTTTGTATGCCCGCCCGGTCTGTTCTGTTCTTGTGCTCCATTTAGGCGTGCTGCATTCTGATTGGTTCGGATAGCATACTGCGGGAGGTCGGGGGCACAGAAAATTGTGCTATAAAGTGATTTAGAAATCGTGCACGCTCAAATCATGATTTTATGACGATTTCGATTAATCGCACAGCCCTAATTCTGAGTAAAAACGGTAGGCTATTTTTATTTTATTTTATTTTGTTTCAGTTCCAGAGTTACCAGTTACAACAAAAGAAAACATTACTGCTCCATTTATACAGAAACAAAAGTCAATAAAAAAATGATGTTTGTATATTTCGTTTTATTAGTCTACAGCGAACGTTAATGCTCCCAACCCTATTTAATGGTGCTGTCAACACTGCACTCCGACAGCTGACAGAAGAGCTGTAGAGAAATTCAAGGCACAGTAATTTTCTCATCCACTTGACACAAAACTATCATATATAATTAAACTGTATATATAAAATATTATTTACAGGTGTCATATTTGTGTTTTTTTTTATTGTTGTTTGTGAAGAATATTCGTTATGAAGCTGATTTAAATATTCTTCATAATGAATTTTAAAAATATAATTAAAATGTAATTAGCCTGTAGTCTATAGATAGGCCTGTAGGCTGCTTCTTTTTTTTTCTTAACTTTTATAAGACTGCAGATTGAAATAAAAGAATTCTTGATAACATCTATCACTGACATTCTTAATTTATTTTACTTTCTTCAACTGCTGAAAAAAATTGAATAGTCTAAAACCATTTAACTTGCAATGCTAATTTATAAAATAAAAGAAACATCACAACGAAATGTGTAGTCAAAAAAAAAAAAGACAAAATTGCAAAATGAATGATGTTTGACAGTGAATGCATCTCCATTGCTGCATATACAAGACCAAGACAAAATTACATTCACATGTAATTCGGCCTGACTGTCGTGTAGTGTGTTGTAGTGCATCATGACCTTCATGATGCTTAATTTATTTATAATAATGAATAATAATAAAAATAATGACGTAAATTTGTATTAATTTTTTCTTGTTTAAAATTAAAAAACTTATTCAAATTATAATTAATTTATTATTATTATTCATAATAATAATAATAATAATAATAAAATAACTAAATACTTTTTAAAGTTAACAAAACACAATTTGAAAAACGTTTTCCCCTTTCTGATTATAGTTTTGATTTTGGTTTTAAATATTTGAGGTCAAGTTGAGGAAATTCAAACTTTAAATCATGTGACTTAATTGCAAGTACTTTAATCTGTTGACAACTTTCCTGCTATTACGAGTTTCACACTGTTTTATTTAATCACTGCTACTTATTCACTCAAATACTCTCATGCAAACAGACAAACGCTTTGTCTAACTGCAGAGACTTCTCACCCAGGCTCTCTCCATCATTTCCTCATTTTTTGTCGTCTTTTCTTCCTCCGACTCTCACGTGGCCCCAGCTGGGATGCAGAGAGCGTGTTTAGTATGCCGGCAGCGCTTCTGAGCCTTCCTGATTCTCCATAGAGAGCAGGACAGAACGTGAGAAGGGGGGTTACAGCGCCACAGTGGACTGTAGGAGCAGAGTTTCTAAGATCCACTCCAGGGATGTCCATGATTCATTTGACCTTGGTTTTACCCAATCCCCAGTTGTCCCTTGTCATCCCAGGCACATGAGTTCTGCCCCATGCTAGAATCTGGGGGAGTGTAGATGGAGGTTTTGGAGCAGTTGCTTCCCCGAGTGAGCGTTCAGCACTTGCGGGGACAGACGTGGATAGCGGTAGATCTATGAATGAGGTCCTTTAAAGTGCTGGGGGTTGGGTGGGATCTTTAAGAAGGGGCCGAGGAAGGAGTAGGGGGGTCCAGGGGCCCTTAGAAGCCATGGGTGAATGGGAAGGCCAAGGCTGCTTTGTTCTGAGGTCGAAGGGCCGTGGGGGAGAGTTGAACACCATATAAATTTACAGGACCACGTGAGGTGAGAGATGGAGAGGAAGTTCCTTACAGCATGGCAAAAATAAAAAGCAAGAACTGAACCTTATGAAGCCATTCTCAACTGGTGGGTCACGACCCAAAAATGAGTCGTTGATCTATGCTGATTGGCTGAGACAGTTGTAAATATATAATTTAGAATCTAAAACTGTCCATTTTCTTGTAACATGTTTATAATTTTGCATGTTTTTTTGTTTCTGTACAGTTTATGGTAATATTAAAACATTTAAATGTTTGATTTTAAGGATTTATTCTGTTATTGAGTCACCACTTGATTTCCAATGTAAAATCTGTGTGCTGAAGCAAAACTAGTTGAGAAACATTGATGTAAAGTAAGCTTTAATGGCAAATGTTTTTATGATTAGAATTTTAGATTTTTAAGCCGATGACACAATTGAGACTCGGATTTAAGACTCTCCAGTTTGTTTGATACAGCGTTGAATGTTTGTAAACGAGCTCTTAAGAAAAGTTTTTTTTTGAGAGAGAGTTGTGATTAGGGATGCAGTGATACCACTTATTCCAATACTCGCCCGATACCGATACTTTTATTTTTGGTACTTGTCGATACCGAGTACCAAAACCGATATTTTTATTTTTTATTATATTTTAAAATATTGGGTACAGAAACAAAAGAGTATAAAGTTAGTTGGTTAACTTAATTTATCAAATAGATGCAGTCAAACAAAAATGTATTCAGACACCTTCAACATTTCTGACATTATCACAGTTTATTCGCTATAGTTTAGAAAATGGTAATAAAATATGACAAGAACTCCGAGTTAAACTGTGTCAGAACAAATTCAGCTTGATAATGTTAGATAACTTTCATAAAAAGGTATGTAATGGATTACAATCAACCAAAAATTATTCAGACAGTATGACCGTATTTACACAACTATGAATACTTAGTTGGGCAACCTTTAGCCTGTAGTCTCCTAGGCATGCTGTCATCCAGCTTCATGCAAACCTGAACTTAAATTTTTTTCCCCAGACTCTGGGGAATAATTTTTGGTCCCAAATTTGTGTCAGTTTTACTGGTAGTCCACTGTATGAGGAATTTTTGGTATAATTTGTCACAGTTTACTTTATTTTGCTATCCTAACTTACATAAATGAGCAATAGAGTCCTGCACCCACTAGTAAAAAAATATCAAAAATTATATCTGGTTTCTGAATAATTTTTGGTTTGACTAAATCCTTAGAGTATTTTCACACTTAATTATGCCCATTAAAATTTATTTTTACAGTTTTTGTTACTTTCACTTTTTTTGCTCTATGGTACATCTTTAATTTAATAGCATTAGAGATGCTCCATTGCAGCGGCTCAGTAACTTAATCACGCGCTTTGCTGTAATAATGCAGGGAACCACTC